>NW_028294021.1:0-31126 GCF_964341445.2 Mesoplodon mirus | reverse complement strand
GCTCTCCCTCAGAAGGGAATTCATACGCGACTCTCTGAGGCCTCCGGAAAGCCGTAGAGGAGTTGAAGCACTCGATCGAGTCAGGGTTCATGGAGATGGCTGCACAGCAAACTTTGCTGAGAGGAAACACTCGTGCTTACCTTGAGGCCTGGGGTCACGTTTACTTCGCACTTTAGCTAGGGCAAGCCGTGGGATGAGCTCCCAGCAAGGCACTGGCGACCACCTGGATTCGTAGGAGAAAACTCACTTTCTTCACTGAGGCATTCCTAGCAGTGACTAGAAGACGGGTAACAGCACTGCCTTTCAGTCAGCCTTGAGGCCGCCCCTATCTGCCTTTCAAATGGGGGGAAATACTGCCTTTCTCCAGGCTTCTCAGTTACCCACCGGATCACCCAGCACATATACCTCTCTTCTCTGACAAGCCAAAGGAGGCCCTTGGAACACAATTCGGCCTTGTGCCATGAAACTTTGGGATGCAGTGTGTTCTGCATGTGCTGAATGGCATAATCCTCTAAATGCCCTCAGGAGGCCTAGGTGACTTTGCATGTTCCAAATGCCTAGCAAGGCTCAGGGTAAATCTCTACTTTATTTCGGGCTGGACCTAAAGTCTACTTTCCGCCTCACTTAGAGAGACGTCGAGCACGAGTCCCCAAAGTGGATTGGAGCCCCGGTGGTTTCTTTCAGGGCAGCTTAGGTGTCCTGAACGTGGCAGACCCGCATGGAAAGAAAGCCTGCCCCAAAACCGTGCTCCTGGGGCTGTTTCAAAGCTGTGGAACGCTAGCCATAGAGAAGAGATTAGTTCCCGGCCCTTTCACCTGCATAGTGAGGGATGGTCCCGGAGCCGTGTATCCCTTGATTGGGCTCAGAAGGCTTTTGGTACACGGTGCTCATCCTTGGAAAGAAGTGCCCCGTGAGCGGCTTGAGCGCTCTGAGGCATACTAAAGCTAAAGCCGTCCATTGACTGAGACTTCCCGGAAACGGGTGCACCCCTGCCTCTGGTAATGGGAAAATGTGCACCTTACTTCGTGACTAGAGGTCACATTTAGTGGGCACTTTAGCTACAGTATGCTCTGGGCTGGGCTCCCAGGAAGGAACCGCAAGCGCCCGGTTTCTTTTGCAAAAGCTCACTGCTCCTCAGAGGCCTCTGTGGAGTGAACAGTGTCCTGGTGGTGTGGTGTTCAGGCAGCTTGGAAGCTGCACCGAAGTTGCTTTCCAAAGGGGGAGAGTCGGGCTTCTCCCACATGCTCCAGTTTCCAACTTGACCCCACAGCGCGTTTACCGGCACTCTCTGACTGACTACTGGAGACTTTCAGCCACACGGGGCCTTTCTATGATCACACTTCGTTGCGGGCGGGGACTCTGGCATGCCGTGCATAGCATTCATTACCCGCTGAATGACTTAGTCAGGCCTAGGTGACTTTGGATCGCCCAAATGTCTCACAAGTTGACCGGTTTTTCTGTTCTTTCTGCCAGGCTGGACCTACAGTGGACCTTGCGTTACGATAGAGAGATGACAGGTAAGAGTCGCCAGGGGGCTCTGTAGGCTCAGGGATTCTTTCAGTGCAGCTCAGAGGGCCCCCACAGAGGGAGAGCCACGTTGAATATAATACCGGCCAAAACGTTGTCCTGGGGCTGCTTGACAGCGGTAGAAATCGAGCTATGCAAGCGAGGATCAGTTCATTGCCCTTCCCTCTGCATAGAAAGGGTTGACCCCAGCAGCCTGTTCTGCGCTGTGTTGCTCGGAAAACAAACAGGGGACTCCCGGCACACACGCTCTCCCTCAGAAGGGAATTCATACGCGACTCTCTGAGGCCTCCGGAAAGCCGTAGAGGAGTTGAAGCACTCGATCGAGTCAGGGTTCATGGAGATGGCTGCACAGCAAACTTTGCTGAGAGGAAACACTCGTGCTTACCTTGAGGCCTGGGGTCACGTTTACTTCGCACTTTAGCTAGGGCAAGCCGTGGGATGAGCTCCCAGCAAGGCACTGGCGACCACCTGGATTCGTAGGAGAAAACTCACTTTCTTCACTGAGGCATTCCTAGCAGTGACTAGAAGACGGGTAACAGCACTGCCTTTCAGTCAGCCTTGAGGCCGCCCCTATCTGCCTTTCAAATGGGGGGAAATACTGCCTTTCTCCAGGCTTCTCAGTTACCCACCGGATCACCCAGCACATATACCTCTCTTCTCTGACAAGCCAAAGGAGGCCCTTGGAACACAATTCGGCCTTGTGCCATGAAACTTTGGGATGCAGTGTGTTCTGCATGTGCTGAATGGCATAATCCTCTAAATGCCCTCAGGAGGCCTAGGTGACTTTGCATGTTCCAAATGCCTAGCAAGGCTCAGGGTAAATCTCTACTTTATTTCGGGCTGGACCTAAAGTCTACTTTCCGCCTCACTTAGAGAGACGTCGAGCACGAGTCCCCAAAGTGGATTGGAGCCCCGGTGGTTTCTTTCAGGGCAGCTTAGGTGTCCTGAACGTGGCAGACCCGCATGGAAAGAAAGCCTGCCCAAAACCGTGCTCCTGGGGCTGTTTCAAAGCTGTGGAACGCTAGCCATAGAGAAGAGATTAGTTCCCGGCCCTTTCACCTGCATAGTGAGGGATGGTCCCGGAGCCGTGTATCCCTTGATTGGGCTCAGAAGGCTTTTGGTACACGGTGCTCATCCTTGGAAAGAAGTGCCCCCGTGAGCGGCTTGAGCGCTCTGAGGCATACTAAAGCTAAAGCCGTCCATTGACTGAGACTTCCCGGAAACGGGTGCACCCCTGCCTCTGGTAATGGGAAAATGTGCACCTTACTTCGTGACTAGAGGTCACATTTAGTGGGCACTTTAGCTACAGTATGCTCTGGGCTGGGCTCCCAGGAAGGAACCGCAAGCGCCCGGTTTCTTTTGCAAAAGCTCACTGCTCCTCAGAGGCCTCTGTGGAGTGAACAGTGTCCTGGTGGTGTGGTGTTCAGGCAGCTTGGAAGCTGCACCGAAGTTGCTTTCCAAAGGGGGAGAGTCGGGCTTCTCCCACATGCTCCAGTTTCCAACTTGACCCCACAGCGCGTTTACCGGCACTCTCTGACTGACTACTGGAGACTTTCAGCCACACGGGGCCTTTCTATGATCACACTTCGTTGCGGGCGGGGACTCTGGCATGCCGTGCATAGCATTCATTACCCGCTGAATGACTTAGTCAGGCCTAGGTGACTTTGGATCGCCCAAATGTCTCACAAGTTGACCGGTTTTTCTGTTCTTTCTGCCAGGCTGGACCTACAGTGGACCTTGCGTTACGATAGAGAGATGACAGGTAAGAGTCGCCAGGGGGCTCTGTAGGCTCAGGGATTCTTTCAGTGCAGCTCAGAGGGCCCCCACAGAGGGAGAGCCACGTTGAATATAATACCGGCCAAAACGTTGTCCTGGGGCTGCTTGACAGCGGTAGAAATCGAGCTATGCAAGCGAGGATCAGTTCATTGCCCTTCCCTCTGCATAGAAAGGGTTGACCCCAGCAGCCTGTTCTGCGCTGTGTTGCTCGGAAAACAAACAGGGGACTCCCGGCACACACGCTCTCCCTCAGAAGGGAATTCATACGCGACTCTCTGAGGCCTCCGGAAAGCCGTAGAGGAGTTGAAGCACTCGATCGAGTCAGGGTTCATGGAGATGGCTGCACAGCAAACTTTGCTGAGAGGAAACACTCGTGCTTACCTTGAGGCCTGGGGTCACGTTTACTTCGCACTTTAGCTAGGGCAAGCCGTGGGATGAGCTCCCAGCAAGGCACTGGCGACCACCTGGATTCGTAGGAGAAAACTCACTTTCTTCACTGAGGCATTCCTAGCAGTGACTAGAAGACGGGTAACAGCACTGCCTTTCAGTCAGCCTTGAGGCCGCCCCTATCTGCCTTTCAAATGGGGGGAAATACTGCCTTTCTCCAGGCTTCTCAGTTACCCACCGGATCACCCAGCACATATACCTCTCTTCTCTGACAAGCCAAAGGAGGCCCTTGGAACACAATTCGGCCTTGTGCCATGAAACTTTGGGATGCAGTGTGTTCTGCATGTGCTGAATGGCATAATCCTCTAAATGCCCTCAGGAGGCCTAGGTGACTTTGCATGTTCCAAATGCCTAGCAAGGCTCAGGGTAAATCTCTACTTTATTTCGGGCTGGACCTAAAGTCTACTTTCCGCCTCACTTAGAGAGACGTCGAGCACGAGTCCCCAAAGTGGATTGGAGCCCCGGTGGTTTCTTTCAGGGCAGCTTAGGTGTCCTGAACGTGGCAGACCCGCATGGAAAGAAAGCCTGCCCCAAAACCGTGCTCCTGGGGCTGTTTCAAAGCTGTGGAACGCTAGCCATAGAGAAGAGATTAGTTCCCGGCCCTTTCACCTGCATAGTGAGGGATGGTCCCGGAGCCGTGTATCCCTTGATTGGGCTCAGAAGGCTTTTGGTACACGGTGCTCATCCTTGGAAAGAAGTGCCCCCGTGAGCGGCTTGAGCGCTCTGAGGCATACTAAAGCTAAAGCCGTCCATTGACTGAGACTTCCCGGAAACGGGTGCACCCCTGCCTCTGGTAATGGGAAAATGTGCACCTTACTTCGTGACTAGAGGTCACATTTAGTGGGCACTTTAGCTACAGTATGCTCTGGGCTGGGCTCCCAGGAAGGAACCGCAAGCGCCCGGTTTCTTTTGCAAAAGCTCACTGCTCCTCAGAGGCCTCTGTGGAGTGAACAGTGTCCTGGTGGTGTGGTGTTCAGGCAGCTTGGAAGCTGCACCGAAGTTGCTTTCCAAAGGGGGAGAGTCGGGCTTCTCCCACATGCTCCAGTTTCCAACTTGACCCCACAGCGCGTTTACCGGCACTCTCTGACTGACTACTGGAGACTTTCAGCCACACGGGGCCTTTCTATGATCACACTTCGTTGCGGGCGGGGACTCTGGCATGCCGTGCATAGCATTCATTACCCGCTGAATGACTTAGTCAGGCCTAGGTGACTTTGGATCGCCCAAATGTCTCACAAGTTGACCGGTTTTTCTGTTCTTTCTGCCAGGCTGGACCTACAGTGGACCTTGCGTTACGATAGAGAGATGACAGGTAAGAGTCGCCAGGGGGCTCTGTAGGCTCAGGGATTCTTTCAGTGCAGCTCAGAGGGCCCCCACAGAGGGAGAGCCACGTTGAATATAATACCGGCCAAAACGTTGTCCTGGGGCTGCTTGACAGCGGTAGAAATCGAGCTATGCAAGCGAGGATCAGTTCATTGCCCTTCCCTCTGCATAGAAAGGGTTGACCCCAGCAGCCTGTTCTGCGCTGTGTTGCTCGGAAAACAAACAGGGGACTCCCGGCACACACGCTCTCCCTCAGAAGGGAATTCATACGCGACTCTCTGAGGCCTCCGGAAAGCCGTAGAGGAGTTGAAGCACTCGATCGAGTCAGGGTTCATGGAGATGGCTGCACAGCAAACTTTGCTGAGAGGAAACACTCGTGCTTACCTTGAGGCCTGGGGTCACGTTTACTTCGCACTTTAGCTAGGGCAAGCCGTGGGATGAGCTCCCAGCAAGGCACTGGCGACCACCTGGATTCGTAGGAGAAAACTCACTTTCTTCACTGAGGCATTCCTAGCAGTGACTAGAAGACGGGTAACAGCACTGCCTTTCAGTCAGCCTTGAGGCCGCCCCTATCTGCCTTTCAAATGGGGGGAAATACTGCCTTTCTCCAGGCTTCTCAGTTACCCACCGGATCACCCAGCACATATACCTCTCTTCTCTGACAAGCCAAAGGAGGCCCTTGGAACACAATTCGGCCTTGTGCCATGAAACTTTGGGATGCAGTGTGTTCTGCATGTGCTGAATGGCATAATCCTCTAAATGCCCTCAGGAGGCCTAGGTGACTTTGCATGTTCCAAATGCCTAGCAAGGCTCAGGGTAAATCTCTACTTTATTTCGGGCTGGACCTAAAGTCTACTTTCCGCCTCACTTAGAGAGACGTCGAGCACGAGTCCCCAAAGTGGATTGGAGCCCCGGTGGTTTCTTTCAGGGCAGCTTAGGTGTCCTGAACGTGGCAGACCCGCATGGAAAGAAAGCCTGCCCCAAAACCGTGCTCCTGGGGCTGTTTCAAAGCTGTGGAACGCTAGCCATAGAGAAGAGATTAGTTCCCGGCCCTTTCACCTGCATAGTGAGGGATGGTCCCGGAGCCGTGTATCCCTTGATTGGGCTCAGAAGGCTTTTGGTACACGGTGCTCATCCTTGGAAAGAAGTGCCCCCGTGAGCGGCTTGAGCGCTCTGAGGCATACTAAAGCTAAAGCCGTCCATTGACTGAGACTTCCCGGAAACGGGTGCACCCCTGCCTCTGGTAATGGGAAAATGTGCACCTTACTTCGTGACTAGAGGTCACATTTAGTGGGCACTTTAGCTACAGTATGCTCTGGGCTGGGCTCCCAGGAAGGAACCGCAAGCGCCCGGTTTCTTTTGCAAAAGCTCACTGCTCCTCAGAGGCCTCTGTGGAGTGAACAGTGTCCTGGTGGTGTGGTGTTCAGGCAGCTTGGAAGCTGCACCGAAGTTGCTTTCCAAAGGGGGAGAGTCGGGCTTCTCCCACATGCTCCAGTTTCCAACTTGACCCCACAGCGCGTTTACCGGCACTCTCTGACTGACTACTGGAGACTTTCAGCCACACGGGGCCTTTCTATGATCACACTTCGTTGCGGGCGGGGACTCTGGCATGCCGTGCATAGCATTCATTACCCGCTGAATGACTTAGTCAGGCCTAGGTGACTTTGGATCGCCCAAATGTCTCACAAGTTGACCGGTTTTTCTGTTCTTTCTGCCAGGCTGGACCTACAGTGGACCTTGCGTTACGATAGAGAGATGACAGGTAAGAGTCGCCAGGGGGCTCTGTAGGCTCAGGGATTCTTTCAGTGCAGCTCAGAGGGCCCCCACAGAGGGAGAGCCACGTTGAATATAATACCGGCCAAAACGTTGTCCTGGGGCTGCTTGACAGCGGTAGAAATCGAGCTATGCAAGCGAGGATCAGTTCATTGCCCTTCCCTCTGCATAGAAAGGGTTGACCCCAGCAGCCTGTTCTGCGCTGTGTTGCTCGGAAAACAAACAGGGGACTCCCGGCACACACGCTCTCCCTCAGAAGGGAATTCATACGCGACTCTCTGAGGCCTCCGGAAAGCCGTAGAGGAGTTGAAGCACTCGATCGAGTCAGGGTTCATGGAGATGGCTGCACAGCAAACTTTGCTGAGAGGAAACACTCGTGCTTACCTTGAGGCCTGGGGTCACGTTTACTTCGCACTTTAGCTAGGGCAAGCCGTGGGATGAGCTCCCAGCAAGGCACTGGCGACCACCTGGATTCGTAGGAGAAAACTCACTTTCTTCACTGAGGCATTCCTAGCAGTGACTAGAAGACGGGTAACAGCACTGCCTTTCAGTCAGCCTTGAGGCCGCCCCTATCTGCCTTTCAAATGGGGGGAAATACTGCCTTTCTCCAGGCTTCTCAGTTACCCACCGGATCACCCAGCACATATACCTCTCTTCTCTGACAAGCCAAAGGAGGCCCTTGGAACACAATTCGGCCTTGTGCCATGAAACTTTGGGATGCAGTGTGTTCTGCATGTGCTGAATGGCATAATCCTCTAAATGCCCTCAGGAGGCCTAGGTGACTTTGCATGTTCCAAATGCCTAGCAAGGCTCAGGGTAAATCTCTACTTTATTTCGGGCTGGACCTAAAGTCTACTTTCCGCCTCACTTAGAGAGACGTCGAGCACGAGTCCCCAAAGTGGATTGGAGCCCCGGTGGTTTCTTTCAGGGCAGCTTAGGTGTCCTGAACGTGGCAGACCCGCATGGAAAGAAAGCCTGCCCCAAAACCGTGCTCCTGGGGCTGTTTCAAAGCTGTGGAACGCTAGCCATAGAGAAGAGATTAGTTCCCGGCCCTTTCACCTGCATAGTGAGGGATGGTCCCGGAGCCGTGTATCCCTTGATTGGGCTCAGAAGGCTTTTGGTACACGGTGCTCATCCTTGGAAAGAAGTGCCCCCGTGAGCGGCTTGAGCGCTCTGAGGCATACTAAAGCTAAAGCCGTCCATTGACTGAGACTTCCCGGAAACGGGTGCACCCCTGCCTCTGGTAATGGGAAAATGTGCACCTTACTTCGTGACTAGAGGTCACATTTAGTGGGCACTTTAGCTACAGTATGCTCTGGGCTGGGCTCCCAGGAAGGAACCGCAAGCGCCCGGTTTCTTTTGCAAAAGCTCACTGCTCCTCAGAGGCCTCTGTGGAGTGAACAGTGTCCTGGTGGTGTGGTGTTCAGGCAGCTTGGAAGCTGCACCGAAGTTGCTTTCCAAAGGGGGAGAGTCGGGCTTCTCCCACATGCTCCAGTTTCCAACTTGACCCCACAGCGCGTTTACCGGCACTCTCTGACTGACTACTGGAGACTTTCAGCCACACGGGGCCTTTCTATGATCACACTTCGTTGCGGGCGGGGACTCTGGCATGCCGTGCATAGCATTCATTACCCGCTGAATGACTTAGTCAGGCCTAGGTGACTTTGGATCGCCCAAATGTCTCACAAGTTGACCGGTTTTTCTGTTCTTTCTGCCAGGCTGGACCTACAGTGGACCTTGCGTTACGATAGAGAGATGACAGGTAAGAGTCGCCAGGGGGCTCTGTAGGCTCAGGGATTCTTTCAGTGCAGCTCAGAGGGCCCCCACAGAGGGAGAGCCACGTTGAATATAATACCGGCCAAAACGTTGTCCTGGGGCTGCTTGACAGCGGTAGAAATCGAGCTATGCAAGCGAGGATCAGTTCATTGCCCTTCCCTCTGCATAGAAAGGGTTGACCCCAGCAGCCTGTTCTGCGCTGTGTTGCTCGGAAAACAAACAGGGGACTCCCGGCACACACGCTCTCCCTCAGAAGGGAATTCATACGCGACTCTCTGAGGCCTCCGGAAAGCCGTAGAGGAGTTGAAGCACTCGATCGAGTCAGGGTTCATGGAGATGGCTGCACAGCAAACTTTGCTGAGAGGAAACACTCGTGCTTACCTTGAGGCCTGGGGTCACGTTTACTTCGCACTTTAGCTAGGGCAAGCCGTGGGATGAGCTCCCAGCAAGGCACTGGCGACCACCTGGATTCGTAGGAGAAAACTCACTTTCTTCACTGAGGCATTCCTAGCAGTGACTAGAAGACGGGTAACAGCACTGCCTTTCAGTCAGCCTTGAGGCCGCCCCTATCTGCCTTTCAAATGGGGGGAAATACTGCCTTTCTCCAGGCTTCTCAGTTACCCACCGGATCACCCAGCACATATACCTCTCTTCTCTGACAAGCCAAAGGAGGCCCTTGGAACACAATTCGGCCTTGTGCCATGAAACTTTGGGATGCAGTGTGTTCTGCATGTGCTGAATGGCATAATCCTCTAAATGCCCTCAGGAGGCCTAGGTGACTTTGCATGTTCCAAATGCCTAGCAAGGCTCAGGGTAAATCTCTACTTTATTTCGGGCTGGACCTAAAGTCTACTTTCCGCCTCACTTAGAGAGACGTCGAGCACGAGTCCCCAAAGTGGATTGGAGCCCCGGTGGTTTCTTTCAGGGCAGCTTAGGTGTCCTGAACGTGGCAGACCCGCATGGAAAGAAAGCCTGCCCCAAAACCGTGCTCCTGGGGCTGTTTCAAAGCTGTGGAACGCTAGCCATAGAGAAGAGATTAGTTCCCGGCCCTTTCACCTGCATAGTGAGGGATGGTCCCGGAGCCGTGTATCCCTTGATTGGGCTCAGAAGGCTTTTGGTACACGGTGCTCATCCTTGGAAAGAAGTGCCCCCGTGAGCGGCTTGAGCGCTCTGAGGCATACTAAAGCTAAAGCCGTCCATTGACTGAGACTTCCCGGAAACGGGTGCACCCCTGCCTCTGGTAATGGGAAAATGTGCACCTTACTTCGTGACTAGAGGTCACATTTAGTGGGCACTTTAGCTACAGTATGCTCTGGGCTGGGCTCCCAGGAAGGAACCGCAAGCGCCCGGTTTCTTTTGCAAAAGCTCACTGCTCCTCAGAGGCCTCTGTGGAGTGAACAGTGTCCTGGTGGTGTGGTGTTCAGGCAGCTTGGAAGCTGCACCGAAGTTGCTTTCCAAAGGGGGAGAGTCGGGCTTCTCCCACATGCTCCAGTTTCCAACTTGACCCCACAGCGCGTTTACCGGCACTCTCTGACTGACTACTGGAGACTTTCAGCCACACGGGGCCTTTCTATGATCACACTTCGTTGCGGGCGGGGACTCTGGCATGCCGTGCATAGCATTCATTACCCGCTGAATGACTTAGTCAGGCCTAGGTGACTTTGGATCGCCCAAATGTCTCACAAGTTGACCGGTTTTTCTGTTCTTTCTGCCAGGCTGGACCTACAGTGGACCTTGCGTTACGATAGAGAGATGACAGGTAAGAGTCGCCAGGGGGCTCTGTAGGCTCAGGGATTCTTTCAGTGCAGCTCAGAGGGCCCCCACAGAGGGAGAGCCACGTTGAATATAATACCGGCCAAAACGTTGTCCTGGGGCTGCTTGACAGCGGTAGAAATCGAGCTATGCAAGCGAGGATCAGTTCATTGCCCTTCCCTCTGCATAGAAAGGGTTGACCCCAGCAGCCTGTTCTGCGCTGTGTTGCTCGGAAAACAAACAGGGGACTCCCGGCACACACGCTCTCCCTCAGAAGGGAATTCATACGCGACTCTCTGAGGCCTCCGGAAAGCCGTAGAGGAGTTGAAGCACTCGATCGAGTCAGGGTTCATGGAGATGGCTGCACAGCAAACTTTGCTGAGAGGAAACACTCGTGCTTACCTTGAGGCCTGGGGTCACGTTTACTTCGCACTTTAGCTAGGGCAAGCCGTGGGATGAGCTCCCAGCAAGGCACTGGCGACCACCTGGATTCGTAGGAGAAAACTCACTTTCTTCACTGAGGCATTCCTAGCAGTGACTAGAAGACGGGTAACAGCACTGCCTTTCAGTCAGCCTTGAGGCCGCCCCTATCTGCCTTTCAAATGGGGGGAAATACTGCCTTTCTCCAGGCTTCTCAGTTACCCACCGGATCACCCAGCACATATACCTCTCTTCTCTGACAAGCCAAAGGAGGCCCTTGGAACACAATTCGGCCTTGTGCCATGAAACTTTGGGATGCAGTGTGTTCTGCATGTGCTGAATGGCATAATCCTCTAAATGCCCTCAGGAGGCCTAGGTGACTTTGCATGTTCCAAATGCCTAGCAAGGCTCAGGGTAAATCTCTACTTTATTTCGGGCTGGACCTAAAGTCTACTTTCCGCCTCACTTAGAGAGACGTCGAGCACGAGTCCCCAAAGTGGATTGGAGCCCCGGTGGTTTCTTTCAGGGCAGCTTAGGTGTCCTGAACGTGGCAGACCCGCATGGAAAGAAAGCCTGCCCCAAAACCGTGCTCCTGGGGCTGTTTCAAAGCTGTGGAACGCTAGCCATAGAGAAGAGATTAGTTCCCGGCCCTTTCACCTGCATAGTGAGGGATGGTCCCGGAGCCGTGTATCCCTTGATTGGGCTCAGAAGGCTTTTGGTACACGGTGCTCATCCTTGGAAAGAAGTGCCCCCGTGAGCGGCTTGAGCGCTCTGAGGCATACTAAAGCTAAAGCCGTCCATTGACTGAGACTTCCCGGAAACGGGTGCACCCCTGCCTCTGGTAATGGGAAAATGTGCACCTTACTTCGTGACTAGAGGTCACATTTAGTGGGCACTTTAGCTACAGTATGCTCTGGGCTGGGCTCCCAGGAAGGAACCGCAAGCGCCCGGTTTCTTTTGCAAAAGCTCACTGCTCCTCAGAGGCCTCTGTGGAGTGAACAGTGTCCTGGTGGTGTGGTGTTCAGGCAGCTTGGAAGCTGCACCGAAGTTGCTTTCCAAAGGGGGAGAGTCGGGCTTCTCCCACATGCTCCAGTTTCCAACTTGACCCCACAGCGCGTTTACCGGCACTCTCTGACTGACTACTGGAGACTTTCAGCCACACGGGGCCTTTCTATGATCACACTTCGTTGCGGGCGGGGACTCTGGCATGCCGTGCATAGCATTCATTACCCGCTGAATGACTTAGTCAGGCCTAGGTGACTTTGGATCGCCCAAATGTCTCACAAGTTGACCGGTTTTTCTGTTCTTTCTGCCAGGCTGGACCTACAGTGGACCTTGCGTTACGATAGAGAGATGACAGGTAAGAGTCGCCAGGGGGCTCTGTAGGCTCAGGGATTCTTTCAGTGCAGCTCAGAGGGCCCCCACAGAGGGAGAGCCACGTTGAATATAATACCGGCCAAAACGTTGTCCTGGGGCTGCTTGACAGCGGTAGAAATCGAGCTATGCAAGCGAGGATCAGTTCATTGCCCTTCCCTCTGCATAGAAAGGGTTGACCCCAGCAGCCTGTTCCGCGCTGTGTTGCTCGGAAAACAAACAGGGGACTCCCGGCACACACGCTCTCCCTCAGAAGGGAATTCATACGCGACTCTCTGAGGCCTCCGGAAAGCCGTAGAGGAGTTGAAGCACTCGATCGAGTCAGGGTTCATGGAGATGGCTGCACAGCAAACTTTGCTGAGAGGAAACACTCGTGCTTACCTTGAGGCCTGGGGTCACGTTTACTTCGCACTTTAGCTAGGGCAAGCCGTGGGATGAGCTCCCAGCAAGGCACTGGCGACCACCTGGATTCGTAGGAGAAAACTCACTTTCTTCACTGAGGCATTCCTAGCAGTGACTAGAAGACGGGTAACAGCACTGCCTTTCAGTCAGCCTTGAGGCCGCCCCTATCTGCCTTTCAAATGGGGGGAAATACTGCCTTTCTCCAGGCTTCTCAGTTACCCACCGGATCACCCAGCACATATACCTCTCTTCTCTGACAAGCCAAAGGAGGCCCTTGGAACACAATTCGGCCTTGTGCCATGAAACTTTGGGATGCAGTGTGTTCTGCATGTGCTGAATGGCATAATCCTCTAAATGCCCTCAGGAGGCCTAGGTGACTTTGCATGTTCCAAATGCCTAGCAAGGCTCAGGGTAAATCTCTACTTTATTTCGGGCTGGACCTAAAGTCTACTTTCCGCCTCACTTAGAGAGACGTCGAGCACGAGTCCCCAAAGTGGATTGGAGCCCCGGTGGTTTCTTTCAGGGCAGCTTAGGTGTCCTGAACGTGGCAGACCCGCATGGAAAGAAAGCCTGCCCCAAAACCGTGCTCCTGGGGCTGTTTCAAAGCTGTGGAACGCTAGCCATAGAGAAGAGATTAGTTCCCGGCCCTTTCACCTGCATAGTGAGGGATGGTCCCGGAGCCGTGTATCCCTTGATTGGGCTCAGAAGGCTTTTGGTACACGGTGCTCATCCTTGGAAAGAAGTGCCCCCGTGAGCGGCTTGAGCGCTCTGAGGCATACTAAAGCTAAAGCCGTCCATTGACTGAGACTTCCCGGAAACGGGTGCACCCCTGCCTCTGGTAATGGGAAAATGTGCACCTTACTTCGTGACTAGAGGTCACATTTAGTGGGCACTTTAGCTACAGTATGCTCTGGGCTGGGCTCCCAGGAAGGAACCGCAAGCGCCCGGTTTCTTTTGCAAAAGCTCACTGCTCCTCAGAGGCCTCTGTGGAGTGAACAGTGTCCTGGTGGTGTGGTGTTCAGGCAGCTTGGAAGCTGCACCGAAGTTGCTTTCCAAAGGGGGAGAGTCGGGCTTCTCCCACATGCTCCAGTTTCCAACTTGACCCCACAGCGCGTTTACCGGCACTCTCTGACTGACTACTGGAGACTTTCAGCCACACGGGGCCTTTCTATGATCACACTTCGTTGCGGGCGGGGACTCTGGCATGCCGTGCATAGCATTCATTACCCGCTGAATGACTTAGTCAGGCCTAGGTGACTTTGGATTGCCCAAATGTCTCACAAGTTGACCGGTTTTTCTGTTCTTTCTGCCAGGCTGGACCTACAGTGGACCTTGCGTTACGATAGAGAGATGACAGGTAAGAGTCGCCAGGGGGCTCTGTAGGCTCAGGGATTCTTTCAGTGCAGCTCAGAGGGCCCCCACAGAGGGAGAGCCACGTTGAATATAATACCGGCCAAAACGTTGTCCTGGGGCTGCTTGACAGCGGTAGAAATCGAGCTATGCAAGCGAGGATCAGTTCATTGCCCTTCCCTCTGCATAGAAAGGGTTGACCCCAGCAGCCTGTTCTGCGCTGTGTTGCTCGGAAAACAAACAGGGGACTCCCGGCACACACGCTCTCCCTCAGAAGGGAATTCATACGCGACTCTCTGAGGCCTCCGGAAAGCCGTAGAGGAGTTGAAGCACTCGATCGAGTCAGGGTTCATGGAGATGGCTGCACAGCAAACTTTGCTGAGAGGAAACACTCGTGCTTACCTTGAGGCCTGGGGTCACGTTTACTTCGCACTTTAGCTAGGGCAAGCCGTGGGATGAGCTCCCAGCAAGGCACTGGCGACCACCTGGATTCGTAGGAGAAAACTCACTTTCTTCACTGAGGCATTCCTAGCAGTGACTAGAAGACGGGTAACAGCACTGCCTTTCAGTCAGCCTTGAGGCCGCCCCTATCTGCCTTTCAAATGGGGGGAAATACTGCCTTTCTCCAGGCTTCTCAGTTACCCACCGGATCACCCAGCACATATACCTCTCTTCTCTGACAAGCCAAAGGAGGCCCTTGGAACACAATTCGGCCTTGTGCCATGAAACTTTGGGATGCAGTGTGTTCTGCATGTGCTGAATGGCATAATCCTCTAAATGCCCTCAGGAGGCCTAGGTGACTTTGCATGTTCCAAATGCCTAGCAAGGCTCAGGGTAAATCTCTACTTTATTTCGGGCTGGACCTAAAGTCTACTTTCCGCCTCACTTAGAGAGACGTCGAGCACGAGTCCCCAAAGTGGATTGGAGCCCCGGTGGTTTCTTTCAGGGCAGCTTAGGTGTCCTGAACGTGGCAGACCCGCATGGAAAGAAAGCCTGCCCCAAAACCGTGCTCCTGGGGCTGTTTCAAAGCTGTGGAACGCTAGCCATAGAGAAGAGATTAGTTCCCGGCCCTTTCACCTGCATAGTGAGGGATGGTCCCGGAGCCGTGTATCCCTTGATTGGGCTCAGAAGGCTTTTGGTACACGGTGCTCATCCTTGGAAAGAAGTGCCCCCGTGAGCGGCTTGAGCGCTCTGAGGCATACTAAAGCTAAAGCCGTCCATTGACTGAGACTTCCCGGAAACGGGTGCACCCCTGCCTCTGGTAATGGGAAAATGTGCACCTTACTTCGTGACTAGAGGTCACATTTAGTGGGCACTTTAGCTACAGTATGCTCTGGGCTGGGCTCCCAGGAAGGAACCGCAAGCGCCCGGTTTCTTTTGCAAAAGCTCACTGCTCCTCAGAGGCCTCTGTGGAGTGAACAGTGTCCTGGTGGTGTGGTGTTCAGGCAGCTTGGAAGCTGCACCGAAGTTGCTTTCCAAAGGGGGAGAGTCGGGCTTCTCCCACATGCTCCAGTTTCCAACTTGACCCCACAGCGCGTTTACCGGCACTCTCTGACTGACTACTGGAGACTTTCAGCCACACGGGGCCTTTCTATGATCACACTTCGTTGCGGGCGGGGACTCTGGCATGCCGTGCATAGCATTCATTACCCGCTGAATGACTTAGTCAGGCCTAGGTGACTTTGGATCGCCCAAATGTCTCACAAGTTGACCGGTTTTTCTGTTCTTTCTGCCAGGCTGGACCTACAGTGGACCTTGCGTTACGATAGAGAGATGACAGGTAAGAGTCGCCAGGGGGCTCTGTAGGCTCAGGGATTCTTTCAGTGCAGCTCAGAGGGCCCCCACAGAGGGAGAGCCACGTTGAATATAATACCGGCCAAAACGTTGTCCTGGGGCTGCTTGACAGCGGTAGAAATCGAGCTATGCAAGCGAGGATCAGTTCATTGCCCTTCCCTCTGCATAGAAAGGGTTGACCCCAGCAGCCTGTTCTGCGCTGTGTTGCTCGGAAAACAAACAGGGGACTCCCGGCACACACGCTCTCCCTCAGAAGGGAATTCATACGCGACTCTCTGAGGCCTCCGGAAAGCCGTAGAGGAGTTGAAGCACTCGATCGAGTCAGGGTTCATGGAGATGGCTGCACAGCAAACTTTGCTGAGAGGAAACACTCGTGCTTACCTTGAGGCCTGGGGTCACGTTTACTTCGCACTTTAGCTAGGGCAAGCCGTGGGATGAGCTCCCAGCAAGGCACTGGCGACCACCTGGATTCGTAGGAGAAAACTCACTTTCTTCACTGAGGCATTCCTAGCAGTGACTAGAAGACGGGTAACAGCACTGCCTTTCAGTCAGCCTTGAGGCCGCCCCTATCTGCCTTTCAAATGGGGGGAAATACTGCCTTTCTCCAGGCTTCTCAGTTACCCACCGGATCACCCAGCACATATACCTCTCTTCTCTGACAAGCCAAAGGAGGCCCTTGGAACACAATTCGGCCTTGTGCCATGAAACTTTGGGATGCAGTGTGTTCTGCATGTGCTGAATGGCATAATCCTCTAAATGCCCTCAGGAGGCCTAGGTGACTTTGCATGTTCCAAATGCCTAGCAAGGCTCAGGGTAAATCTCTACTTTATTTCGGGCTGGACCTAAAGTCTACTTTCCGCCTCACTTAGAGAGACGTCGAGCACGAGTCCCCAAAGTGGATTGGAGCCCCGGTGGTTTCTTTCAGGGCAGCTTAGGTGTCCTGAACGTGGCAGACCCGCATGGAAAGAAAGCCTGCCCCAAAACCGTGCTCCTGGGGCTGTTTCAAAGCTGTGGAACGCTAGCCATAGAGAAGAGATTAGTTCCCGGCCCTTTCACCTGCATAGTGAGGGATGGTCCCGGAGCCGTGTATCCCTTGATTGGGCTCAGAAGGCTTTTGGTACACGGTGCTCATCCTTGGAAAGAAGTGCCCCCGTGAGCGGCTTGAGCGCTCTGAGGCATACTAAAGCTAAAGCCGTCCATTGACTGAGACTTCCCGGAAACGGGTGCACCCCTGCCTCTGGTAATGGGAAAATGTGCACCTTACTTCGTGACTAGAGGTCACATTTAGTGGGCACTTTAGCTACAGTATGCTCTGGGCTGGGCTCCCAGGAAGGAACCGCAAGCGCCCGGTTTCTTTTGCAAAAGCTCACTGCTCCTCAGAGGCCTCTGTGGAGTGAACAGTGTCCTGGTGGTGTGGTGTTCAGGCAGCTTGGAAGCTGCACCGAAGTTGCTTTCCAAAGGGGGAGAGTCGGGCTTCTCCCACATGCTCCAGTTTCCAACTTGACCCCACAGCGCGTTTACCGGCACTCTCTGACTGACTACTGGAGACTTTCAGCCACACGGGGCCTTTCTATGATCACACTTCGTTGCGGGCGGGGACTCTGGCATGCCGTGCATAGCATTCATTACCCGCTGAATGACTTAGTCAGGCCTAGGTGACTTTGGATCGCCCAAATGTCTCACAAGTTGACCGGTTTTTCTGTTCTTTCTGCCAGGCTGGACCTACAGTGGACCTTGCGTTACGATAGAGAGATGACAGGTAAGAGTCGCCAGGGGGCTCTGTAGGCTCAGGGATTCTTTCAGTGCAGCTCAGAGGGCCCCCACAGAGGGAGAGCCACGTTGAATATAATACCGGCCAAAACGTTGTCCTGGGGCTGCTTGACAGCGGTAGAAATCGAGCTATGCAAGCGAGGATCAGTTCATTGCCCTTCCCTCTGCATAGAAAGGGTTGACCCCAGCAGCCTGTTCTGCGCTGTGTTGCTCGGAAAACAAACAGGGGACTCCCGGCACACACGCTCTCCCTCAGAAGGGAATTCATACGCGACTCTCTGAGGCCTCCGGAAAGCCGTAGAGGAGTTGAAGCACTCGATCGAGTCAGGGTTCATGGAGATGGCTGCACAGCAAACTTTGCTGAGAGGAAACACTCGTGCTTACCTTGAGGCCTGGGGTCACGTTTACTTCGCACTTTAGCTAGGGCAAGCCGTGGGATGAGCTCCCAGCAAGGCACTGGCGACCACCTGGATTCGTAGGAGAAAACTCACTTTCTTCACTGAGGCATTCCTAGCAGTGACTAGAAGACGGGTAACAGCACTGCCTTTCAGTCAGCCTTGAGGCCGCCCCTATCTGCCTTTCAAATGGGGGGAAATACTGCCTTTCTCCAGGCTTCTCAGTTACCCACCGGATCACCCAGCACATATACCTCTCTTCTCTGACAAGCCAAAGGAGGCCCTTGGAACACAATTCGGCCTTGTGCCATGAAACTTTGGGATGCAGTGTGTTCTGCATGTGCTGAATGGCATAATCCTCTAAATGCCCTCAGGAGGCCTAGGTGACTTTGCATGTTCCAAATGCCTAGCAAGGCTCAGGGTAAATCTCTACTTTATTTCGGGCTGGACCTAAAGTCTACTTTCCGCCTCACTTAGAGAGACGTCGAGCACGAGTCCCCAAAGTGGATTGGAGCCCCGGTGGTTTCTTTCAGGGCAGCTTAGGTGTCCTGAACGTGGCAGACCCGCATGGAAAGAAAGCCTGCCCCAAAACCGTGCTCCTGGGGCTGTTTCAAAGCTGTGGAACGCTAGCCATAGAGAAGAGATTAGTTCCCGGCCCTTTCACCTGCATAGTGAGGGATGGTCCCGGAGCCGTGTATCCCTTGATTGGGCTCAGAAGGCTTTTGGTACACGGTGCTCATCCTTGGAAAGAAGTGCCCCCGTGAGCGGCTTGAGCGCTCTGAGGCATACTAAAGCTAAAGCCGTCCATTGACTGAGACTTCCCGGAAACGGGTGCACCCCTGCCTCTGGTAATGGGAAAATGTGCACCTTACTTCGTGACTAGAGGTCACATTTAGTGGGCACTTTAGCTACAGTATGCTCTGGGCTGGGCTCCCAGGAAGGAACCGCAAGCGCCCGGTTTCTTTTGCAAAAGCTCACTGCTCCTCAGAGGCCTCTGTGGAGTGAACAGTGTCCTGGTGGTGTGGTGTTCAGGCAGCTTGGAAGCTGCACCGAAGTTGCTTTCCAAAGGGGGAGAGTCGGGCTTCTCCCACATGCTCCAGTTTCCAACTTGACCCCACAGCGCGTTTACCGGCACTCTCTGACTGACTACTGGAGACTTTCAGCCACACGGGGCCTTTCTATGATCACACTTCGTTGCGGGCGGGGACTCTGGCATGCCGTGCATAGCATTCATTACCCGCTGAATGACTTAGTCAGGCCTAGGTGACTTTGGATCGCCCAAATGTCTCACAAGTTGACCGGTTTTTCTGTTCTTTCTGCCAGGCTGGACCTACAGTGGACCTTGCGTTACGATAGAGAGATGACAGGTAAGAGTCGCCAGGGGGCTCTGTAGGCTCAGGGATTCTTTCAGTGCAGCTCAGAGGGCCCCCACAGAGGGAGAGCCACGTTGAATATAATACCGGCCAAAACGTTGTCCTGGGGCTGCTTGACAGCGGTAGAAATCGAGCTATGCAAGCGAGGATCAGTTCATTGCCCTTCCCTCTGCATAGAAAGGGTTGACCCCAGCAGCCTGTTCTGCGCTGTGTTGCTCGGAAAACAAACAGGGGACTCCCGGCACACACGCTCTCCCTCAGAAGGGAATTCATACGCGACTCTCTGAGGCCTCCGGAAAGCCGTAGAGGAGTTGAAGCACTCGATCGAGTCAGGGTTCATGGAGATGGCTGCACAGCAAACTTTGCTGAGAGGAAACACTCGTGCTTACCTTGAGGCCTGGGGTCACGTTTACTTCGCACTTTAGCTAGGGCAAGCCGTGGGATGAGCTCCCAGCAAGGCACTGGCGACCACCTGGATTCGTAGGAGAAAACTCACTTTCTTCACTGAGGCATTCCTAGCAGTGACTAGAAGACGGGTAACAGCACTGCCTTTCAGTCAGCCTTGAGGCCGCCCCTATCTGCCTTTCAAATGGGGGGAAATACTGCCTTTCTCCAGGCTTCTCAGTTACCCACCGGATCACCCAGCACATATACCTCTCTTCTCTGACAAGCCAAAGGAGGCCCTTGGAACACAATTCGGCCTTGTGCCATGAAACTTTGGGATGCAGTGTGTTCTGCATGTGCTGAATGGCATAATCCTCTAAATGCCCTCAGGAGGCCTAGGTGACTTTGCATGTTCCAAATGCCTAGCAAGGCTCAGGGTAAATCTCTACTTTATTTCGGGCTGGACCTAAAGTCTACTTTCCGCCTCACTTAGAGAGACGTCGAGCACGAGTCCCCAAAGTGGATTGGAGCCCCGGTGGTTTCTTTCAGGGCAGCTTAGGTGTCCTGAACGTGGCAGACCCGCATGGAAAGAAAGCCTGCCCCAAAACCGTGCTCCTGGGGCTGTTTCAAAGCTGTGGAACGCTAGCCATAGAGAAGAGATTAGTTCCCGGCCCTTTCACCTGCATAGTGAGGGATGGTCCCGGAGCCGTGTATCCCTTGATTGGGCTCAGAAGGCTTTTGGTACACGGTGCTCATCCTTGGAAAGAAGTGCCCCCGTGAGCGGCTTGAGCGCTCTGAGGCATACTAAAGCTAAAGCCGTCCATTGACTGAGACTTCCCGGAAACGGGTGCACCCCTGCCTCTGGTAATGGGAAAATGTGCACCTTACTTCGTGACTAGAGGTCACATTTAGTGGGCACTTTAGCTACAGTATGCTCTGGGCTGGGCTCCCAGGAAGGAACCGCAAGCGCCCGGTTTCTTTTGCAAAAGCTCACTGCTCCTCAGAGGCCTCTGTGGAGTGAACAGTGTCCTGGTGGTGTGGTGTTCAGGCAGCTTGGAAGCTGCACCGAAGTTGCTTTCCAAAGGGGGAGAGTCGGGCTTCTCCCACATGCTCCAGTTTCCAACTTGACCCCACAGCGCGTTTACCGGCACTCTCTGACTGACTACTGGAGACTTTCAGCCACACGGGGCCTTTCTATGATCACACTTCGTTGCGGGCGGGGACTCTGGCATGCCGTGCATAGCATTCATTACCCGCTGAATGACTTAGTCAGGCCTAGGTGACTTTGGATCGCCCAAATGTCTCACAAGTTGACCGGTTTTTCTGTTCTTTCTGCCAGGCTGGACCTACAGTGGACCTTGCGTTACGATAGAGAGATGACAGGTAAGAGTCGCCAGGGGGCTCTGTAGGCTCAGGGATTCTTTCAGTGCAGCTCAGAGGGCCCCCACAGAGGGAGAGCCACGTTGAATATAATACCGGCCAAAACGTTGTCCTGGGGCTGCTTGACAGCGGTAGAAATCGAGCTATGCAAGCGAGGATCAGTTCATTGCCCTTCCCTCTGCATAGAAAGGGTTGACCCCAGCAGCCTGTTCTGCGCTGTGTTGCTCGGAAAACAAACAGGGGACTCCCGGCACACACGCTCTCCCTCAGAAGGGAATTCATACGCGACTCTCTGAGGCCTCCGGAAAGCCGTAGAGGAGTTGAAGCACTCGATCGAGTCAGGGTTCATGGAGATGGCTGCACAGCAAACTTTGCTGAGAGGAAACACTCGTGCTTACCTTGAGGCCTGGGGTCACGTTTACTTCGCACTTTAGCTAGGGCAAGCCGTGGGATGAGCTCCCAGCAAGGCACTGGCGACCACCTGGATTCGTAGGAGAAAACTCACTTTCTTCACTGAGGCATTCCTAGCAGTGACTAGAAGACGGGTAACAGCACTGCCTTTCAGTCAGCCTTGAGGCCGCCCCTATCTGCCTTTCAAATGGGGGGAAATACTGCCTTTCTCCAGGCTTCTCAGTTACCCACCGGATCACCCAGCACATATACCTCTCTTCTCTGACAAGCCAAAGGAGGCCCTTGGAACACAATTCGGCCTTGTGCCATGAAACTTTGGGATGCAGTGTGTTCTGCATGTGCTGAATGGCATAATCCTCTAAATGCCCTCAGGAGGCCTAGGTGACTTTGCATGTTCCAAATGCCTAGCAAGGCTCAGGGTAAATCTCTACTTTATTTCGGGCTGGACCTAAAGTCTACTTTCCGCCTCACTTAGAGAGACGTCGAGCACGAGTCCCCAAAGTGGATTGGAGCCCCGGTGGTTTCTTTCAGGGCAGCTTAGGTGTCCTGAACGTGGCAGACCCGCATGGAAAGAAAGCCTGCCCCAAAACCGTGCTCCTGGGGCTGTTTCAAAGCTGTGGAACGCTAGCCATAGAGAAGAGATTAGTTCCCGGCCCTTTCACCTGCATAGTGAGGGATGGTCCCGGAGCCGTGTATCCCTTGATTGGGCTCAGAAGGCTTTTGGTACACGGTGCTCATCCTTGGAAAGAAGTGCCCCCGTGAGCGGCTTGAGCGCTCTGAGGCATACTAAAGCTAAAGCCGTCCATTGACTGAGACTTCCCGGAAACGGGTGCACCCCTGCCTCTGGTAATGGGAAAATGTGCACCTTACTTCGTGACTAGAGGTCACATTTAGTGGGCACTTTAGCTACAGTATGCTCTGGGCTGGGCTCCCAGGAAGGAACCGCAAGCGCCCGGTTTCTTTTGCAAAAGCTCACTGCTCCTCAGAGGCCTCTGTGGAGTGAACAGTGTCCTGGTGGTGTGGTGTTCAGGCAGCTTGGAAGCTGCACCGAAGTTGCTTTCCAAAGGGGGAGAGTCGGGCTTCTCCCACATGCTCCAGTTTCCAACTTGACCCCACAGCGCGTTTACCGGCACTCTCTGACTGACTACTGGAGACTTTCAGCCACACGGGGCCTTTCTATGATCACACTTCGTTGCGGGCGGGGACTCTGGCATGCCGTGCATAGCATTCATTACCCGCTGAATGACTTAGTCAGGCCTAGGTGACTTTGGATCGCCCAAATGTCTCACAAGTTGACCGGTTTTTCTGTTCTTTCTGCCAGGCTGGACCTACAGTGGACCTTGCGTTACGATAGAGAGATGACAGGTAAGAGTCGCCAGGGGGCTCTGTAGGCTCAGGGATTCTTTCAGTGCAGCTCAGAGGGCCCCCACAGAGGGAGAGCCACGTTGAATATAATACCGGCCAAAACGTTGTCCTGGGGCTGCTTGACAGCGGTAGAAATCGAGCTATGCAAGCGAGGATCAGTTCATTGCCCTTCCCTCTGCATAGAAAGGGTTGACCCCAGCAGCCTGTTCTGCGCTGTGTTGCTCGGAAAACAAACAGGGGACTCCCGGCACACACGCTCTCCCTCAGAAGGGAATTCATACGCGACTCTCTGAGGCCTCCGGAAAGCCGTAGAGGAGTTGAAGCACTCGATCGAGTCAGGGTTCATGGAGATGGCTGCACAGCAAACTTTGCTGAGAGGAAACACTCGTGCTTACCTTGAGGCCTGGGGTCACGTTTACTTCGCACTTTAGCTAGGGCAAGCCGTGGGATGAGCTCCCAGCAAGGCACTGGCGACCACCTGGATTCGTAGGAGAAAACTCACTTTCTTCACTGAGGCATTCCTAGCAGTGACTAGAAGACGGGTAACAGCACTGCCTTTCAGTCAGCCTTGAGGCCGCCCCTATCTGCCTTTCAAATGGGGGGAAATACTGCCTTTCTCCAGGCTTCTCAGTTACCCACCGGATCACCCAGCACATATACCTCTCTTCTCTGACAAGCCAAAGGAGGCCCTTGGAACACAATTCGGCCTTGTGCCATGAAACTTTGGGATGCAGTGTGTTCTGCATGTGCTGAATGGCATAATCCTCTAAATGCCCTCAGGAGGCCTAGGTGACTTTGCATGTTCCAAATGCCTAGCAAGGCTCAGGGTAAATCTCTACTTTATTTCGGGCTGGACCTAAAGTCTACTTTCCGCCTCACTTAGAGAGACGTCGAGCACGAGTCCCCAAAGTGGATTGGAGCCCCGGTGGTTTCTTTCAGGGCAGCTTAGGTGTCCTGAACGTGGCAGACCCGCATGGAAAGAAAGCCTGCCCCAAAACCGTGCTCCTGGGGCTGTTTCAAAGCTGTGGAACGCTAGCCATAGAGAAGAGATTAGTTCCCGGCCCTTTCACCTGCATAGTGAGGGATGGTCCCGGAGCCGTGTATCCCTTGATTGGGCTCAGAAGGCTTTTGGTACACGGTGCTCATCCTTGGAAAGAAGTGCCCCCGTGAGCGGCTTGAGCGCTCTGAGGCATACTAAAGCTAAAGCCGTCCATTGACTGAGACTTCCCGGAAACGGGTGCACCCCTGCCTCTGGTAATGGGAAAATGTGCACCTTACTTCGTGACTAGAGGTCACATTTAGTGGGCACTTTAGCTACAGTATGCTCTGGGCTGGGCTCCCAGGAAGGAACCGCAAGCGCCCGGTTTCTTTTGCAAAAGCTCACTGCTCCTCAGAGGCCTCTGTGGAGTGAACAGTGTCCTGGTGGTGTGGTGTTCAGGCAGCTTGGAAGCTGCACCGAAGTTGCTTTCCAAAGGGGGAGAGTCGGGCTTCTCCCACATGCTCCAGTTTCCAACTTGACCCCACAGCGCGTTTACCGGCACTCTCTGACTGACTACTGGAGACTTTCAGCCACACGGGGCCTTTCTATGATCACACTTCGTTGCGGGCGGGGACTCTGGCATGCCGTGCATAGCATTCATTACCCGCTGAATGACTTAGTCAGGCCTAGGTGACTTTGGATCGCCCAAATGTCTCACAAGTTGACCGGTTTTTCTGTTCTTTCTGCCAGGCTGGACCTACAGTGGACCTTGCGTTACGATAGAGAGATGACAGGTAAGAGTCGCCAGGGGGCTCTGTAGGCTCAGGGATTCTTTCAGTGCAGCTCAGAGGGCCCCCACAGAGGGAGAGCCACGTTGAATATAATACCGGCCAAAACGTTGTCCTGGGGCTGCTTGACAGCGGTAGAAATCGAGCTATGCAAGCGAGGATCAGTTCATTGCCCTTCCCTCTGCATAGAAAGGGTTGACCCCAGCAGCCTGTTCTGCGCTGTGTTGCTCGGAAAACAAACAGGGGACTCCCGGCACACACGCTCTCCCTCAGAAGGGAATTCATACGCGACTCTCTGAGGCCTCCGGAAAGCCGTAGAGGAGTTGAAGCACTCGATCGAGTCAGGGTTCATGGAGATGGCTGCACAGCAAACTTTGCTGAGAGGAAACACTCGTGCTTACCTTGAGGCCTGGGGTCACGTTTACTTCGCACTTTAGCTAGGGCAAGCCGTGGGATGAGCTCCCAGCAAGGCACTGGCGACCACCTGGATTCGTAGGAGAAAACTCACTTTCTTCACTGAGGCATTCCTAGCAGTGACTAGAAGACGGGTAACAGCACTGCCTTTCAGTCAGCCTTGAGGCCGCCCCTATCTGCCTTTCAAATGGGGGGAAATACTGCCTTTCTCCAGGCTTCTCAGTTACCCACCGGATCACCCAGCACATATACCTCTCTTCTCTGACAAGCCAAAGGAGGCCCTTGGAACACAATTCGGCCTTGTGCCATGAAACTTTGGGATGCAGTGTGTTCTGCATGTGCTGAATGGCATAATCCTCTAAATGCCCTCAGGAGGCCTAGGTGACTTTGCATGTTCCAAATGCCTAGCAAGGCTCAGGGTAAATCTCTACTTTATTTCGGGCTGGACCTAAAGTCTACTTTCCGCCTCACTTAGAGAGACGTCGAGCACGAGTCCCCAAAGTGGATTGGAGCCCCGGTGGTTTCTTTCAGGGCAGCTTAGGTGTCCTGAACGTGGCAGACCCGCATGGAAAGAAAGCCTGCCCCAAAACCGTGCTCCTGGGGCTGTTTCAAAGCTGTGGAACGCTAGCCATAGAGAAGAGATTAGTTCCCGGCCCTTTCACCTGCATAGTGAGGGATGGTCCCGGAGCCGTGTATCCCTTGATTGGGCTCAGAAGGCTTTTGGTACACGGTGCTCATCCTTGGAAAGAAGTGCCCCCGTGAGCGGCTTGAGCGCTCTGAGGCATACTAAAGCTAAAGCCGTCCATTGACTGAGACTTCCCGGAAACGGGTGCACCCCTGCCTCTGGTAATGGGAAAATGTGCACCTTACTTCGTGACTAGAGGTCACATTTAGTGGGCACTTTAGCTACAGTATGCTCTGGGCTGGGCTCCCAGGAAGGAACCGCAAGCGCCCGGTTTCTTTTGCAAAAGCTCACTGCTCCTCAGAGGCCTCTGTGGAGTGAACAGTGTCCTGGTGGTGTGGTGTTCAGGCAGCTTGGAAGCTGCACCGAAGTTGCTTTCCAAAGGGGGAGAGTCGGGCTTCTCCCACATGCTCCAGTTTCCAACTTGACCCCACAGCGCGTTTACCGGCACTCTCTGACTGACTACTGGAGACTTTCAGCCACACGGGGCCTTTCTATGATCACACTTCGTTGCGGGCGGGGACTCTGGCATGCCGTGCATAGCATTCATTACCCGCTGAATGACTTAGTCAGGCCTAGGTGACTTTGGATCGCCCAAATGTCTCACAAGTTGACCGGTTTTTCTGTTCTTTCTGCCAGGCTGGACCTACAGTGGACCTTGCGTTACGATAGAGAGATGACAGGTAAGAGTCGCCAGGGGGCTCTGTAGGCTCAGGGATTCTTTCAGTGCAGCTCAGAGGGCCCCCACAGAGGGAGAGCCACGTTGAATATAATACCGGCCAAAACGTTGTCCTGGGGCTGCTTGACAGCGGTAGAAATCGAGCTATGCAAGCGAGGATCAGTTCATTGCCCTTCCCTCTGCATAGAAAGGGTTGACCCCAGCAGCCTGTTCTGCGCTGTGTTGCTCGGAAAACAAACAGGGGACTCCCGGCACACACGCTCTCCCTCAGAAGGGAATTCATACGCGACTCTCTGAGGCCTCCGGAAAGCCGTAGAGGAGTTGAAGCACTCGATCGAGTCAGGGTTCATGGAGATGGCTGCACAGCAAACTTTGCTGAGAGGAAACACTCGTGCTTACCTTGAGGCCTGGGGTCACGTTTACTTCGCACTTTAGCTAGGGCAAGCCGTGGGATGAGCTCCCAGCAAGGCACTGGCGACCACCTGGATTCGTAGGAGAAAACTCACTTTCTTCACTGAGGCATTCCTAGCAGTGACTAGAAGACGGGTAACAGCACTGCCTTTCAGTCAGCCTTGAGGCCGCCCCTATCTGCCTTTCAAATGGGGGGAAATACTGCCTTTCTCCAGGCTTCTCAGTTACCCACCGGATCACCCAGCACATATACCTCTCTTCTCTGACAAGCCAAAGGAGGCCCTTGGAACACAATTCGGCCTTGTGCCATGAAACTTTGGGATGCAGTGTGTTCTGCATGTGCTGAATGGCATAATCCTCTAAATGCCCTCAGGAGGCCTAGGTGACTTTGCATGTTCCAAATGCCTAGCAAGGCTCAGGGTAAATCTCTACTTTATTTCGGGCTGGACCTAAAGTCTACTTTCCGCCTCACTTAGAGAGACGTCGAGCACGAGTCCCCAAAGTGGATTGGAGCCCCGGTGGTTTCTTTCAGGGCAGCTTAGGTGTCCTGAACGTGGCAGACCCGCATGGAAAGAAAGCCTGCCCCAAAACCGTGCTCCTGGGGCTGTTTCAAAGCTGTGGAACGCTAGCCATAGAGAAGAGATTAGTTCCCGGCCCTTTCACCTGCATAGTGAGGGATGGTCCCGGAGCCGTGTATCCTTGATTGGGCTCAGAAGGCTTTTGGTACACGGTGCTCATCCTTGGAAAGAAGTGCCCCCGTGAGCGGCTTGAGCGCTCTGAGGCATACTAAAGCTAAAGCCGTCCATTGACTGAGACTTCCCGGAAACGGGTGCACCCCTGCCTCTGGTAATGGGAAAATGTGCACCTTACTTCGTGACTAGAGGTCACATTTAGTGGGCACTTTAGCTACAGTATGCTCTGGGCTGGGCTCCCAGGAAGGAACCGCAAGCGCCCGGTTTCTTTTGCAAAAGCTCACTGCTCCTCAGAGGCATCTGTGGAGTGAACAGTGTCCTGGTGGTGTGGTGTTCAGGCAGCTTGGAAGCTGCACCGAAGTTGCTTTCCAAAGGGGGAGAGTCGGGCTTCTCCCACATGCTCCAGTTTCCAACTTGACCCCACAGCGCGTTTACCGGCACTCTCTGACTGACTACTGGAGACTTTCAGCCACACGGGGCCTTTCTATGATCACACTTCGTTGCGGGCGGGGACTCTGGCATGCCGTGCATAGCATTCATTACCCGCTGAATGACTTAGTCAGGCCTAGGTGACTTTGGATCGCCCAAATGTCTCACAAGTTGACCGGTTTTTCTGTTCTTTCTGCCAGGCTGGACCTACAGTGGACCTTGCGTTACGATAGAGAGATGACAGGTAAGAGTCGCCAGGGGGCTCTGTAGGCTCAGGGATTCTTTCAGTGCAGCTCAGAGGGCCCCCACAGAGGGAGAGCCACGTTGAATATAATACCGGCCAAAACGTTGTCCTGGGGCTGCTTGACAGCGGTAGAAATCGAGCTATGCAAGCGAGGATCAGTTCATTGCCCTTCCCTCTGCATAGAAAGGGTTGACCCCAGCAGCCTGTTCTGCGCTGTGTTGCTCGGAAAACAAACAGGGGACTCCCGGCACACACGCTCTCCCTCAGAAGGGAATTCATACGCGACTCTCTGAGGCCTCCGGAAAGCCGTAGAGGAGTTGAAGCACTCGATCGAGTCAGGGTTCATGGAGATGGCTGCACAGCAAACTTTGCTGAGAGGAAACACTCGTGCTTACCTTGAGGCCTGGGGTCACGTTTACTTCGCACTTTAGCTAGGGCAAGCCGTGGGATGAGCTCCCAGCAAGGCACTGGCGACCACCTGGATTCGTAGGAGAAAACTCACTTTCTTCACTGAGGCATTCCTAGCAGTGACTAGAAGACGGGTAACAGCACTGCCTTTCAGTCAGCCTTGAGGCCGCCCCTATCTGCCTTTCAAATGGGGGGAAATACTGCCTTTCTCCAGGCTTCTCAGTTACCCACCGGATCACCCAGCACATATACCTCTCTTCTCTGACAAGCCAAAGGAGGCCCTTGGAACACAATTCGGCCTTGTGCCATGAAACTTTGGGATGCAGTGTGTTCTGCATGTGCTGAATGGCATAATCCTCTAAATGCCCTCAGGAGGCCTAGGTGACTTTGCATGTTCCAAATGCCTAGCAAGGCTCAGGGTAAATCTCTACTTTATTTCGGGCTGGACCTAAAGTCTACTTTCCGCCTCACTTAGAGAGACGTCGAGCACGAGTCCCCAAAGTGGATTGGAGCCCCGGTGGTTTCTTTCAGGGCAGCTTAGGTGTCCTGAACGTGGCAGACCCGCATGGAAAGAAAGCCTGCCCCAAAACCGTGCTCCTGGGGCTGTTTCAAAGCTGTGGAACGCTAGCCATAGAGAAGAGATTAGTTCCCGGCCCTTTCACCTGCATAGTGAGGGATGGTCCCGGAGCCGTGTATCCCTTGATTGGGCTCAGAAGGCTTTTGGTACACGGTGCTCATCCTTGGAAAGAAGTGCCCCCGTGAGCGGCTTGAGCGCTCTGAGGCATACTAAAGCTAAAGCCGTCCATTGACTGAGACTTCCCGGAAACGGGTGCACCCCTGCCTCTGGTAATGGGAAAATGTGCACCTTACTTCGTGACTAGAGGTCACATTTAGTGGGCACTTTAGCTACAGTATGCTCTGGGCTGGGCTCCCAGGAAGGAACCGCAAGCGCCCGGTTTCTTTTGCAAAAGCTCACTGCTCCTCAGAGGCCTCTGTGGAGTGAACAGTGTCCTGGTGGTGTGGTGTTCAGGCAGCTTGGAAGCTGCACCGAAGTTGCTTTCCAAAGGGGGAGAGTCGGGCTTCTCCCACATGCTCCAGTTTCCAACTTGACCCCACAGCGCGTTTACCGGCACTCTCTGACTGACTACTGGAGACTTTCAGCCACACGGGGCCTTTCTATGATCACACTTCGTTGCGGGCGGGGACTCTGGCATGCCGTGCATAGCATTCATTACCCGCTGAATGACTTAGTCAGGCCTAGGTGACTTTGGATCGCCCAAATGTCTCACAAGTTGACCGGTTTTTCTGTTCTTTCTGCCAGGCTGGACCTACAGTGGACCTTGCGTTACGATAGAGAGATGACAGGTAAGAGTCGCCAGGGGGCTCTGTAGGCTCAGGGATTCTTTCAGTGCAGCTCAGAGGGCCCCCACAGAGGGAGAGCCACGTTGAATATAATACCGGCCAAAACGTTGTCCTGGGGCTGCTTGACAGCGGTAGAAATCGAGCTATGCAAGCGAGGATCAGTTCATTGCCCTTCCCTCTGCATAGAAAGGGTTGACCCCAGCAGCCTGTTCTGCGCTGTGTTGCTCGGAAAACAAACAGGGGACTCCCGGCACACACGCTCTCCCTCAGAAGGGAATTCATACGCGACTCTCTGAGGCCTCCGGAAAGCCGTAGAGGAGTTGAAGCACTCGATCGAGTCAGGGTTCATGGAGATGGCTGCACAGCAAACTTTGCTGAGAGGAAACACTCGTGCTTACCTTGAGGCCTGGGGTCACGTTTACTTCGCACTTTAGCTAGGGCAAGCCGTGGGATGAGCTCCCAGCAAGGCACTGGCGACCACCTGGATTCGTAGGAGAAAACTCACTTTCTTCACTGAGGCATTCCTAGCAGTGACTAGAAGACGGGTAACAGCACTGCCTTTCAGTCAGCCTTGAGGCCGCCCCTATCTGCCTTTCAAATGGGGGGAAATACTGCCTTTCTCCAGGCTTCTCAGTTACCCACCGGATCACCCAGCACATATACCTCTCTTCTCTGACAAGCCAAAGGAGGCCCTTGGAACACAATTCGGCCTTGTGCCATGAAACTTTGGGATGCAGTGTGTTCTGCATGTGCTGAATGGCATAATCCTCTAAATGCCCTCAGGAGGCCTAGGTGACTTTGCATGTTCCAAATGCCTAGCAAGGCTCAGGGTAAATCTCTACTTTATTTCGGGCTGGACCTAAAGTCTACTTTCCGCCTCACTTAGAGAGACGTCGAGCACGAGTCCCCAAAGTGGATTGGAGCCCCGGTGGTTTCTTTCAGGGCAGCTTAGGTGTCCTGAACGTGGCAGACCCGCATGGAAAGAAAGCCTGCCCCAAAACCGTGCTCCTGGGGCTGTTTCAAAGCTGTGGAACGCTAGCCATAGAGAAGAGATTAGTTCCCGGCCCTTTCACCTGCATAGTGAGGGATGGTCCCGGAGCCGTGTATCCCTTGATTGGGCTCAGAAGGCTTTTGGTACACGGTGCTCATCCTTGGAAAGAAGTGCCCCCGTGAGCGGCTTGAGCGCTCTGAGGCATACTAAAGCTAAAGCCGTCCATTGACTGAGACTTCCCGGAAACGGGTGCAC
>NW_028294022.1:0-31237 GCF_964341445.2 Mesoplodon mirus | reverse complement strand
ATGCCAAATTTGGGTGTGTTTTGCTCAAAAATAGTGTCTCTGTCCTGCACGGCAAGCTTCTTGCAAAATTTCTTCTCCAGGGTTTTGCAAAAATGAAAAACTGGCCCTAGCGGGATCGAAGCGGCGACCTGTACTTCATCAGTCTGACGCTCTATCAACTGCAAAATCGAAGTCTATATGTCAAATTGGAGAGTAGTAGTGCTGAAAATTAGTGTCTCTATCCTGTAGGGCAAGTTCGTTACAAATTTCCTTCTCCAGCGTTTTGCAAAAATGAAAAACTGGCCCTAGCGGGATCGAAGCGGCGACCTGTACTTCATCAGTCTGACGCTCTATCAACTGCAAAATCGTAATCTATATGTCAATTTGGGAGTAGTGGTGCTGAAAATTAGTGTCTCTATCCTGTAGGGCAAGTTCGTTACAAAATTCCTTCTCCAGGGTTTTGCAAAAATGAAAAACTGGCCCTAGCGGGATCGAAGCGGCGACCTGTACTTCATCAGTCTGACGCTCTATCAACTGCAAAATCGTAATCTATATGTCAATTTGGGAGCAGTGGTGCTGAAAATTAGTGTCTCTATCCTGTAGGGAAAGCTTGTTACAAAATTCCTTCTCCAGGGTTTTGCAAAAATGAAAAAAATGGCACTAGCCGTATCAAAGCGGCGACCTATACTTCATCAGTCTGACGCTCTCTCAACTGCAAAATCGAAGCCTTTATGCCAAATTTGGGTGTGTTTTGCTCAAAAATAGTGTCTCTATCCTGCACGGCAAGCTTCTTACAAAATTTCTTCTCCAGGGTTTTGCAAAAATGAAAAACTGGCCCTAGCGGGATCGCAGCGGCGACCTGTACTTCATCAGTCTGACGCTCTATCAACTGCAAAATCGAAGTCTATATGTCAAATTGGAGAGTAGTAGTGCTGAAAATTAGTGTCTCTATCCTGCACGGCAAGCTTCTTACAAAATTTCTTCTCCAGGGTTTTGCAAAATGAAAAACTGGCGATAGCGCGGTCGAAGCGGCGACCTGTACTTCATCAGTCTGACGCTCTATCAACTGCAAAATCGTAATCTATATGTCAATTTTGGAGCAGTGGTGCTGAAAATTAGTGTCTCTATCCTGTAGGGAAAGCTTGTTACAAAATTCCTTCTCCAGGGTTTTGCAAAAATGAAAAAATGGCACTAGCCGTATCAAAGCGGCGACCTATACTTCATCAGTCTGACGCTCTCTCAACTGCAAAATCGAAGCCTTTATGCCAAATTTGGGTGTGTTTTGCTCAAAAATAGTGTCTCTATCCTGCACGGCAAGCTTCTTACAAAATTTCTTCTCCAGGGTTTTGCAAAAATGAAAAACTGGCCCTAGCGGGATCGCAGCGGCGACCTGTACTTCATCAGTCTGACGCTCTATCAACTGCAAAATCGAAGTCTATATGTCAAATTGGAGAGTAGTAGTGCTGAAAATTAGTGTCTCTATCCTGCACGGCAAGCTTCTTACACAAAATTTCTTCTCCAGGGTTTTGCAAAATGAAAAACTGGCGATAGCGCGGTCGAAGCGGCGACCTGTACTTCATCAGTCTGGACGCTCTATCAACTGCAAAATCGTAATCTATATGTCAATTTGGGAGTAGTGGTGCTGAAAATTAGTGTCTCTATCCTGTAGGGCAAGTTCGTTACAAAATTCCTTCTCCAGCGTTTTGCAAAAATGAAAAACTGGCCCTAGCGGGATCGAAGCGGCGACCTGTACTTCATCAGTCTGACGCTCTCTCAACTGCAAAATCGAAGCCTTTATGCCAAATTTGGGTGTGGTTTTTCTCAAAAATAGTGTCTCTGTCCTGCACGGCAAGCTTCTTGCAAAATTTCTTCTCCAGGGTTTTTCAAAAATGAAAAACTGGCCCTAGCGGATCGAAGCGGCGACCTATACTTCATCAGTCTGACGCTCTCTCAACTGCAAAATCGAAGCCTTTATGCCAAATTTGGGTGTGTTTTGCTCAAAAATAGTGTCTCTATCCTGTAGGGAAGCTTGTTACAAAATTCCTTCTCCAGGGTTTTGCAAAAATGAAAAAATGGCACTAGCCGTATCAAAGCGGCGACCTATACTTCATCAGTCTGACGCTCTCTCAACTGCAAAATCGAAGCCTTTATGCCAAATTTGGGTGTATTTTGCTCAAAATTAGTGTCTCTATCCTGCACGTCAAGCTTCTTACAAAATTTCTTCTCCAGGGTTTTGCAAAATGAAAAACTGGCGATAGCGCGGTCGAAGCGGCGACCTGTACTTCATCAGTCTGACGCTCTCTCAACTGCAAAATCGAAGCCTTTATGCCAAATTTGGGTGTGTTTTGCTCAAAAATAGTGTCTCTGTCCTGCACGGCAAGCTTCTTGCAAAATTTCTTCTCCAGGGTTTTTCAAAAATGAAAAAATGGCCCTAGCGGTATCAAAGAGGCGACCTATACTTCATCAGTCTGACGCTTTCTCAACAGCAGAATCGAATCCTACATCCCAAATTTGGGTGTAATTTTGCTCAAAATTGGTGTCCTATCCTGTACGGGCCAGGTGGTGGCAAAATGCCGTCTTCAGGGTTTTGCAAAAATGAAAAAATGGCACTAGCCGTATCAAAGCGGCGACCTATACTTCATCAGTCTGACGCTCTATCAACTGCAAAATCGAAGTCTATATGTCAAATTGGAGAGTAGTAGTGCTGAAAATTAGTGTCTCTATCCTGTAGAGCAAGTTCATTACAAAATCCCTTCTCCAGCGTTTGCAAAAATGAAAAACTGGCCCTAGCGGGATCGAAGCGGCGACCTGTACTTCATCAGTCTGACGCTCTCTCAACTGCAAAATCAAAGCATATACGCCAAATTTGGGAGTAGTGGTGCTGAAAATTGGTGTCTCTATCTGTACGGGCAAGCTTCTTACAAAATTCCTTCTCCAGGGTTTTGCAAAAATGAAAAACTGGCCCTAGCATTATCAAAGCGGCGACCTGTACTTCATCAGTCTGACGCTCTCTCAACTGCAAAATCGAAGTCTATATGTCAAATTGGAGAGTAGTAGTGCTGAAAATTAGTGTTTCTATCCTGTAGGGAAAGCTTGTTACAAAATTTCTTCTCCAGGGTTTTGCAAAAATGAAAAAATGGCACTAACCGTATCAAAGCGGCCACCTATACTTCATCAGTCTGACGCTCTCTCAACTGCAGAATCGAAGCCCATATCCCAAATTTGGGTGTAGTGGTGCTGAAAATTAATGTCTCTATCCTGTAGGGAAAGCTTGTTACAAAATTTCTTCTCCAGGGTTTTGCAAAAATGAAAAACTGGCCCTAGCGGGATCGAAGCGGCGACCTGTACTTCATCAGTCTGACGCTCTATCAACTGCAAAATCGTAATCTATATGTCAATTTGGGAGTAGTGGTGCTGAAAATTAGTGTCTCTATCCTGTAGGGAAAGCTTGTTACAAAATTCCTTCTCCAGGGTTTTGCAAAAATGAAAAAATGGCACTAGCCGTATCAAAGCGGCGACCTATACTTCATCAGTCTGACGCTCTATCAACTGCAAAATCGAAGTCTATATGTTAAATTGGAGAGTAGTAGTGCTGAAAATTAGTGTCTCTATCCTATAGGGCAAGTTCATTACAAAATTCCTTCTCCAGGGTTTTGCAAAAATGAAAAACTGGCCCTAGCGGGATCGAAGCGGCGACCTGTACTTCATCAGTCTGACGCTCTATCAACTGCAAAATCGTAATCTATATGTCAATTTGGGAGTAGTGGTGCTGAAAATTAGTGTCTCTATCCTGTAGGGAAAGCTTGTTACAAAATTCCTTCTCCAGCGTTTTGCAAAAATGAAAAACTGGCCCTAGCGGGATCGAAGCGGCGACCTATACTTCATCAGTCTGACGCTCTCTCAACTGCAGAATCGAAGCCTATATCCCAAATTTGGGTGTAATTTTGCTCAAAATTGGTGTCCTATCCTGTAAAGGCCAGGTGGTGGCAAAATGCCGTCTTCAGGGTTTTGCAAAAATGAAAAAATGGCACTAGCCGTATCAAAGCGGCGACCTATACATCATCAGTCTGACGCTCTATCAACTGCAAAATCGAAGCCTTTATGCCAAATTTGGGTGTGTTTTGCTCAAAAATAGTGTCTCTATCCTGCACGGCAAGCTTCTTACAAAATTCCTTCTCCAGGGTTTTGCAACAATGAAAAAATAGCCCTAGCCGTATCAAAGCGGCGACCTATACTTCATCAGTCTGACGCTTTCTCAACAGCAGAATCGAAGCATATATGCCAAATTTGGGAGTAGTGGTGCTGAAAATTGGTGTCTCTATCTGTACAGGCAAGCTTCTTACAAAATTCCTTCTCCAGGGTTTTGCAAAAATGAAAAACTGGCGATAGCGGGGTCGAAGCGGCGACCTGTACTTCATCAGTCTGACGCTCTCTCAACTGCAAAATCGAAATCTATATGTCAAATTGGAGAGTAGTAGTGCTGAAAATTAGTGTCTCTATCCTGTAGGGAAAGCTTGTTACAAAATTTCTTCTCCAGGGTTTTGCAAAAATGAAAAAATGGCACTAACCGTATCAAAGCGGCCACCTATACTTCATCAGTCTGACGCTCTGTCAACTGCAGAATCGAAGCCCATATCCCAAATTTGGGTGTAGTGGTGATGAAAATTAATGTCTCTATCCTGTAGGGAAAGCCTGTTACAAAATTCCTTCTCCAGCGTTTTGCAAAAATGAAAAACTGGCCCTAGCGGGATCGAAGCGGCGACCTGTACTTCATCAGTCTGACGCTCTCTCAACTGCAAAATCGAAGCCTTTATGCCAAATTTGGGTGTGTTTTGCTCAAAAATAGTGTCTCTATCCTGCACGGCAAGCTTCTTGCAAAATTTCTTCTCCAGGGTTTTTCAAAAATGAAAAAATGGCCCTAGCGGTATCAAAGAGGCGACCTATACTTCATCAGTCTGACGCTTTCTCAACAGCAGAATCGAATCCTACATCCCAAATTTGGGTGTAATTTTGCTCAAAATTGGTGTCCTATCCTGTACAGGCCAGGTGGTGGCAAAATGCCGTCTTCAGGGTTTTGCAAAAATGAAAAACGGCACTAGCCGTATCAAAGCGGCGACCTATACTTCATCAGTCTGACGCTCTCTCAACAGCAAAATCGAAGCCTTTATGCCAAATTGGGGAGTAGTAGTGCTAAAAATTAGTGTCTCTATCCTGTAGGGCAAGCTGGTTACAAAATTTCCTCTCCAGGGCTTTTCAAAAATGAAAAAATAGCCCTAGCCGTATCAAAGCGGCGACCTATACTTCATCAGTCTGACGCTCTCTCAACTGCAGAATCGAAGCCTATATCCCGAATTTGGGTGTAGTGGTGCTGAAAATTAGTGTCTCTATCCTGTAGGGAAAGCTTGTTACAAAATTTCTTCTCCAGGGTTTTGCAAAAATGAAAAACTGGCCCTAGCGGGATCGAAGCGGCGACCTGTACTTCATCAGTCTGACGCTCTATCAACTGCAAAATCGAAGCCTTTATGCCAAATTTGGGTGTGTTTTGCTCAAAAATAGTGTCTCTATCCTGCACGGCAAGCTTCTTACAAAATTTCTTCTCCAGGGTTTTGCAAAATGAAAAACTGGCGATAGCGGGGTCGAAGCGGCGACCTGTACTTCATCAGTCTGACGCTCTATCAACTGCAAAATCGAAGTCTATATGTCAAATTGGAGAGTAGTAGTGCTGAGAATTAGTGTCTCTATCCTGTAGGGAAAGCTTGTTACAAAATTCCTTCTCCAGGGTTTTGCAAAAATGAAAAAATGGCACTAGCCGTATCAAAGCGGCGACCTATACTTCATCAGTCTGACGCTCTCTCAACTGCAAAATCGAAGCCTTTATGCCAAATTTGGGTGTGTTTTGCTCAAAAATAGTGTTTCTATCCTGCACGGCAAGCTTCTTACAAAATTTCTTCTCCAGGGTTTTGCAAAATGAAAAACTGGCGATAGCGGGGTCGAAGCGGCGACCTGTACTTCATCAGTCTGACGCTCTATCAACTGCAAAATCGAAGTCTATATGTCAAATTGGAGAGTAGTAGTGCTGAAAATTAGTGTCTCTATCCTGTAGGGCAAGTTCGTTACAAAATTCCTTCTCCAGCGTTTTGCAAAAATGAAAAACTGGCCCTGGCGGGATCGAAGCGGCGACCTGTACTTCATCAGTCTGATGCTCTCTCAACTGCAGAATCGAAGTCTATATGTCAAATTGGAGAGTAGTAGTGCTGAAAATTAGTGTCTCTCTCCTGTAGGGAAAGCTTGTTACAAAATTCCTTCTCCAGGGTTTTGCAAAAATGAAAAAATGGCACTAGCCGTATCAAAGCGGCGACCTATACTTCATCAGTCTGACGCTCTCTCAACTGCAAAATCGAAGCCTTTATGCCAAATTTGGGTGTGTTTTGCTCAAAAATAGTGTTTCTATCCTGCACGGCAAGCTTCTTACAAAATTTCTTCTCCAGGGTTTTGCAAAATGAAAAACTGGCGATAGCGGGGTCGAAGCGGCGACCTGTACTTCATCAGTCTGACGCTCTATCAACTGCAAAATCGAAGTCTATATGTCAAATTGGAGAGTAGTAGTGCTGAAAATTAGTGTCTCTATCCTGTAGGGCAAGTTCGTTACAAAATTCCTTCTCCAGCGTTTTGCAAAAATGAAAAACTGGCCCTGGCGGGATCGAAGCGGCGACCTGTACTTCATCAGTCTGATGCTCTCTCAACTGCAGAATCGAAGCCCATATCCCAAATTTGGGTGTAGTGGTGCTGAAAATTAGTGTCTCTATCCTGTAGGGAAAGCTTGTTACAAAATTCCTTCTCCAGGGTTTTGCAAAAATGAAAAAATGGCACTAGCCGTATCAAAGCGGCGACCTATACTTCATCAGTCTGACGCTCTCTCAACTGCAAAATCGAAGCCTTTATGCCAAATTTGGGTGTGTTTTGCTCAAAAATAGTGTCTCTATCCTGCACGGCAAGCTTCTTACAAAATTTCTTCTCCAGGGTTTTGCAAAATGAAAAACTGGCGATAGCGGGGTCGAAGCGGCGACCTGTACTTCATCAGTCTGACGCTCTATCAACTGCAAAATCGAAGTCTATATGTCAAATTGGAGAGTAGTAGTGCTGAAAATTAGTGTCTCTATCCTGTAGGGCAAGTTCGTTACAAAATTCCTTCTCCAGCGTTTTGCAAAAATGAAAAACTGGCCCTAGCGGGATCGAAGCGGCGACCTGTACTTCATCAGTCTGACGCTCTATCAACTGCAAAATCGAAGTCTATATGTCAAATTTGGGTGTAGTGGTGCTGAAAATTAGTGTCTCTATCCTGTAGGGAAAGCTTGTTACAAAATTCCTTCTCCAGGGTTTTGCAAAAATGAAAAAATGGCACTAGCCGTATCAAAGCGGCGACCTATACTTCATCAGTCTGACGCTCTCTCAACTGCAAAATCGAAGCATATATGCCAAATTTGGGAGTAGTGGTGATGAAAATTAGTGTCTCTATTATGTAGGGAAAGCTTGTCACAAAATTTCTTCTACAGGGTTTTGCAAAAATGAAAAACTGGCCCTAGCGGGATCGAAGCGGCGACCTGTACTTCATCAGTATGACGCTCTCTCAACCGCAAAATCGAAGCCTTTATGCCAAATTGGGGAGTAGTAGTGCTAAAAATTAGTGTCTCTATCCTGTAGGGCAAGCTGGTTACAAAATTTCTTCTCCAGGGCTTTTCAAAAATGAAAAAATAGCCCTAGCCGTATCAAAGCGGCGACCTATACTTCATCAGTCTGACGCTCTCTCAACTGCAGAATCGAAGCCTATATCCCGAATTTGGGTGTAGTGGTGCTGAAAATTAGTGTCTCTATCCTGTAGGGAAAGCTTGTTACAAAATTTCTTCTCCAGGGTTTTGCAAAAATGAAAAACTGGCCCTAGCGGGATCGAAGCGGCGACCTGTACTTCATCAGTCTGACGCTCTATCAACTGCAAAATCGAAGTCTATATGTCAAATTGGAGAGTAGTAGTGCTGAAAATTAGTGTCTCTATCCTGTAGGGAAAGCTTGTTACAAAATTCCTTCTCCAGGGTTTTGCAAAAATGAAAAAATGGCACTAGCCGTATCAAAGCGGCGACCTATACTTCATCAGTCTGACGCTCTCTCAACTGCAAAATCGAAGCCTTTATGCCAAATTTGGGTGTGTTTTGCTCAAAAATAGTGTCTCTATCCTGCACGGCAAGCTTCTTACAAAATTTCTTCTCCAGGGTTTTGCAAAATGAAAAACTGGCGATAGCGGGGTCGAAGCGGCGACCTGTACTTCATCAGTCTGACGCTCTATCAACTGCAAAATCGAAGTCTATATGTCAAATTGGAGAGTAGTAGTGCTGAAAATTAGTGTCTCTATCCTGTAGGGCAAGTTCGTTACAAAATTCCTTCTCCAGCGTTTTGCAAAAATGAAAAACTGGCCCTAGCGGGATCGAAGCGGCGACCTGTACTTCATCAGTCTGACGCTCTATCAACTGCAAAATCGAAGTCTATATGTCAAATTTGGGTGTAGTGGTGCTGAAAATTAGTGTCTCTATCCTGTAGGGAAAGCTTGTTACAAAATTCCTTCTCCAGGGTTTTGCAAAAATGAAAAAATGGCACTAGCCGTATCAAAGCGGCGACCTATACTTCATCAGTCTGACGCTCTCTCAACTGCAAAATCGAAGCATATATGCCAAATTTGGGAGTAGTGGTGATGAAAATTAGTGTCTCTATTATGTAGGGAAAGCTTGTCACAAAATTTCTTCTCCAGGGTTTTGCAAAAATGAAAAACTGGCCCTAGCGGGATCGAAGCGGCGACTTGTACTTCATCAGTATGACGCTCTCTCAACCGCAAAATCGAAGCCTTTATGCCAAATTGGGGAGTAGTAGTGCTAAAAATTAGTGTCTCTATCCTGTAGGGCAAGCTGGTTACAAAATTTCTTCTCCAGGGCTTTTCAAAAATGAAAAAATAGCCCTAGCCGTATCAAAGCGGCGACCTATACTTCATCAGTCTGACGCTCTCTCAACTGCAGAATCGAAGCCTATATCCCGAATTTGGGTGTAGTGGTGCTGAAAATTAGTGTCTCTATCCTGTAGGGAAAGCTTGTTACAAAATTTCTTCTCCAGGGTTTTGCAAAAATGAAAAACTGGCCCTAGCGGGATCGAAGCGGCGACCTGTACTTCATCAGTCTGACGCTCTATCAACTGCAAAATCGAAGCCTTTATGCCAAATTTGGGTGTGTTTTGCTCAAAAATAGTGTCTCTATCCTGCACGGCAAGCTTCTTACAAAATTTCTCCTTCAGGGTTTTGCAAAATGAAAAACTGGCGATAGCGGGGTCGAAGCGGCGACCTGTACTTCATCAGTCTGACGCTCTATCAACTGCAAAATCGAAGTCTATATGTCAAATTGGAGAGTAGTAGTGCTGAAAATTAGTGTCTCTATCCTGTAGGGCAAGTTCGTTACAAAATTCCTTCTCCAGCGTTTTGCAAAAATGAAAAACTGGCCCTAGCGGGATCGAAGCGGCGACCTGTACTTCATCAGTCTGACGCTCTCTCAACTGCAGAATCGAGGCCCATATCCCAAATTTGGGTGTAGTGGTGCTGAAAATTAGTGTCTCTATCCTGTAGGGAAAGCTTGTTACAAAATTCCTTCTCCAGGGTTTTGCAAAAATGAAAAAATGGCACTAGCCGTATCAAAGCGGCGACCTATACTTCATCAGTCTGACGCTCTCTCAACTGCAAAATCGAAGCCTTTATGCCAAATTTGGGCGTGGTTTGCTCAAAAATAGTGTCTCTATCCTGCACGGCAAGCTTCTTACAAAATTTCTTCTCCAGGGTTTTGCAAAATGAAAAACTGGCGATAGCGGGGTCGAAGCGGCGACCTGTACTTCATCAGTCTGACGCTCTATCAACTGCAAAATCGAAGTCTATATGTCAAATTGGAGAGTAGTAGTGCTGAAAATTAGTGTCTCTATCCTGTAGGGAAAGCTTGTTACAAAATTCCTTCTCCAGGGTTTTGCAAAAATGAAAAAATGGCACTAGCCGTATCAAAGCGGCGACCTATACTTCATCAGTCTGACGCTCTCTCAACTGCAAAATCGAAGCCTTTATGCCAAATTTGGGTGTGTTTTGCTCAAAAATAGTGTCTCTATCCTGCACGGCAAGCTTCTTACAAAATTTCTTCTCCAGGGTTTTGCAAAATGAAAAACTGGCGATAGCGGGGTCGAAGCGGCGACCTGTACTTCATCAGTCTGACGCTCTATCAACTGCAAAATCGAAGTCTATATGTCAAATTGGAGAGTAGTAGTGCTGAAAATTAGTGTCTCTATCCTGTAGGGCAAGTTCGTTACAAAATTCCTTCTCCAGCGTTTTGCAAAAATGAAAAACTGGCCCTAGCGGGATCGAAGCGGCGACCTGTACTTCATCATTCTGACGCTCTCTCAACTGCAGAATCGAAGCCCATATCCCAAATTTGGGTGTAGTGGTGCTGAAAATTAGTGTCTCTATCCTGTAGGGAAAGCTTGTTACAAAATTCCTTCTCCAGGGTTTTGCAAAAATGAAAAAATGGCACTAGCCGTATCAAAGCGGCGACCTATACTTCATCAGTCTGACGCTCTCTCAACTGCAAAATCGAAGCCTTTATGCCAAATTTGGGTGTGTTTTGCTCAAAAATAGTGTCTCTATCCTGCACGGCAAGCTTCTTACAAAATTTCTTCTCCAGGGTTTTGCAAAATGAAAAACTGGCGATAGCGGGGTCGAAGCGGCGACCTGTACTTGATCAGTCTGACGCTCTATCAACTGCAAAATCGAAGTCTATATGTCAAATTGGAGAGTAGTAGTGCTGAAAATTAGTGTCTCTATCCTGTAGGGCAAGTTCGTTACAAAATTCCTTCTCCAGCGTTTTGCAAAAATGAAAAACTGGCCCTAGCGGGATCGAAGCGGCGACCTGTACTTCATCAGTATGACGCTCTCTCAACCGCAAAATCGAAGCCTTTATGCCAAATTGGGGAGTAGTAGTGCTAAAAATTAGTGTCTCTATCCTGTAGGGCAAGCTGGTTACAAAATTTCTTCTCCAGGGCTTTTCAAAATGAAAAAATAGCCCTAGCCGTATCAAAGCGGCGACCTATACTTCATCAGTCTGACGCTCTCTCAACTGCAGAATCGAAGTCCATATCCCAAATTTGGGTGTAGTGGTGCTGAAAATTAGTGTCTCTATCCTGTAGGGAAAGCTTGTTACAAAATTCCTTCTCCAGGGTTTTGCAAAAATGAAAAAATGGCACTAGCCGTATCAAAGCGGCGACCTATACTTCATCAGTCTGACGCTCTCTCAACTGCAAAATCGAAGCCTTTATGCCAAATTTGGGTGTGTTTTGCTCAAAAATAGTGTCTCTATCCTGCACGGCAAGCTTCTTACAAAATTTCTTCTCCAGGGTTTTGCAAAATGAAAAACTGGCGATAGCGGGGTCGAAGCGGCGACCTGTACTTGATCAGTCTGACGCTCTATCAACTGCAAAATCGAAGTCTATATGTCAAATTGGAGAGTAGTAGTGCTGAAAATTAGTGTCTCTATCCTGTAGGGCAAGTTCGTTACAAAATTCCTTCTCCAGCGTTTTGCAAAAATGAAAAACTGGCCCTAGCGGGATCGAAGCGGCGACCTGTACTTCATCAGTATGACGCTCTCTCAACCGCAAAATCGAAGCCTTTATGCCAAATTGGGGAGTAGTAGTGCTAAAAATTAGTGTCTCTATCCTGTAGGGCAAGCTGGTTACAAAATTTCTTCTCCAGGGCTTTTCAAAAATGAAAAAATAGCCCTAGCCGTATCAAAGCGGCGACCTATACTTCATCAGTCTGACGCTCTCTCAACTGCAAAATCGAAGCCTTTATGCCAAATTTGGGTGTGTTTTGCTCAAAAATAGTGTCTCTATCCTGCACGGCAAGCTTCTTACAAAATTTCTTCTCCAGGGTTTTGCAAAATGAAAAACTGGCGATAGCGGGGTCGAAGCGGCGACCTGTACTTCATCAGTCTGACGCTCTATCAACTGCAAAATCGAAGTCTTTAGGTCAAATTGGAGAGTAGTAGTGCTGAAAATTAGTGTCTCTATCCTGTAGGGCAAGTTCATTACAAAATTCCTTCTCCAGCGTTTTGCAAAATGAAAAACTGGCCCTAGCGGGATCGAAGCGGCGACCTGTACTTCATCAGTCTGACGCTCTGTCAACTGCAAAATCGAAGTCTTTATGTCAAATTGGAGAGTAGTAGTGCTGAAAATTAGTGTCTCTATCCTGTAGGGCAAGTTCATTACAAAATTCCTTCTCCAGCGTTTTGCAAAATGAAAAACTGGCCCTAGCGGGATCGAAGCGGCGACCTGTACTTCATCAGTCTGACGCTCTGTCAACTGCAAAATCGAAGTCTTTATGTCAAATTGGAGAGTAGTAGTGCTGAAAATTAGTGTCTCTATCCTGTAGGGCAAGTTCATTACAAAATTAATTCTCCAGCGTTTTGCAAAATGAAAAACTGGCCCTAGCGGGATCGAAGCGGCGACCTGTACTTCATCAGTCTGACGCTCTATCCACTGCAAAATCGAAGTCTATATGTCAAATTGGAGAGTAGTAGGGCTGAAAATTAGTGTCTCTATCCTGTAGGGCAAGTTCATTACAAAATTCCTTCTCCAGCGTTTTGCAAAAATGAAAAACTTTCCCTAGCGGGATCGAAGCGGCGGCCTGTACTTCATCAGTCTGACGCTCTCTCAACTGCAAAATCGAAGCATATATGCCAAATTTGGGAGTAGTGGTGCTGAAAATTGGTGTCTCTATCTGTACGGGCAAGCTTCTTACAAAATTCCTTCTCCAGGGTTTTGCAAAAATGAAAAACTGGCCCTAGCATTATCAAAGCGGCGACCTGTACTTCATCAGTCTGACGCTCTATCAACTGCAAAATCGAAGTCTTTAGGTCAAATTGGAGAGTAGTAGTGCTGAAAATTAGTGTCTCTATCCTGTAGGGCAAGTTCATTACAAAATTCCTTCTCCAGCGTTTTGCAAAATGAAAAACTGGCCCTAGCGGGATCGAAGCGGCGACCTGTACTTCATCAGTCTGACGCTCTGTCAACTGCAAAATCGAAGTCTTTATGTCAAATTGGAGAGTAGTAGTGCTGAAAATTAGTGTCTCTATCCTGTAGGGCAAGTTCATTACAAAATTAATTCTCCAGCGTTTTGAAAAATGAAAAACTGGCCCTAGCGGGATCGAAGCGGCGACCTGTACTTCATCAGTCTGACGCTCTATCCACTGCAAAATCGAAGTCTATATGTCAAATTGGAGAGTAGTAGGGCTGAAAATTAGTGTCTCTATCCTGTAGGGCAAGTTCATTACAAAATTCCTTCTCCAGCGTTTTGCAAAAATGAAAAACTTTCCCTAGCGGGATCGAAGCGGCGACCTGTACTTCATCAGTCTGACGCTCTCTCAACTGCAAAATCGAAGCATATATGCCAAATTTGGGAGTAGTGGTGCTGAAAATTGGTGTCTCTATCTGTACGGGCAAGCTTCTTACAAAATTCCTTCTCCAGGGTTTTGCAAAAATGAAAAACTGGCCCTAGCATTATCAAAGCGGCGACCTGTACTTCATCAGTCTGACGCTCTATCAACTGCAAAATCGAAGTCTTTATGTCAAATTGGAGAGTAGTAGTGCTGAAAATTAGTGTCTCTATCCTGTAGGGCAAGTTCGTTACAAAATTCCTTCTCCAGCGTTTTGCAAAATGAAAAACTGGCCCTAGCGGGATCGAAGCGGCGACCTGTACTTCATCAGTCTGACGCTCTATCAACTGCAAAATCGAAGTCTATATGTCAAATTGGAGAGTAGTAGGGCTGAAAATTAGTGTCTCTATCCTGTAGGGCAAGTTCATTACAAAATTCCTTCTCCAGCGTTTTGCAAAAATGAAAAACTTTCCCTAGCGGGATCGAAGCGGCGACCTGTACTTCATCAGTCTGACGCTCTCTCAACTGCAAAATCGAAGCATATATGCCAAATTTGGGAGTAGTGGTGCTGAAAATTGGTGTCTCTATCTGTACGGGCAAGCTTCTTACAAAATTCCTTCTCCAGGGTTTTGCAAAAATGAAAAACTGGCCCTAGCGGGATCGAAGCGGCCACCTGTACTTCATCAGTTTGACGCTCTATCAACTGCAAAATCGGAGTCTATATGTCAAATTTGGGAGTAGTGGTGCTGAAAATTAGTGTCTCTATTATGTAGGGCAAGCTGGTTACAAAATTTCTTCTCCAGGGTTTTTGAAAAATGAAAAAATAGCCCTAGCCGTATCAAAGCGGCGTCCTATACTTCATCACTCTGGCGCTCTCTCAACTGCAGAATCGAAGCCTATATCCCAAATTTGGGTGTAATTTTGCTCAAAATTGGTGTCCTATCCTGTAAGGGCCAGGTGGTGGCAAAATGCCGTCTTCAGGGTTTTGCAAAAATGAAAAAATGGCACTAGCCGTATCAAAGCGGCGACCTATACTTCATCAGTCTGACGCTCTATCAACTGCAAAATCGAAGTCTATATGTCAAATTGGAGAGTAGTAGTGCTGAAAATTAGTGTCTCTATCCTGTAGGGCAAGTTCATTACAAAATTCCTTCTCCAGCGTTTTGCAAAAATGAAAAACTGGCCCTAGCGGGATCGAAGCGGCGACCTGTACTTCATCAGTCTGACGCTCTCTCAACTGCAAAATCGAAGCATATATGCCAAATTTGGGAGTAGTGGTGCTGAAAATTGGTGTCTCTATCTGTAGGGCAAGTTTATTACAAAATTCCTTCTCCAGCGTTTTGCAAAATGAAAAACTGGCCCTAGCGGGATCGAAGCGGCGACCTGTACTTCATCAGTCTGACGCTATATCAACTGCAAAATCGAAGTCTATATGTCAAATTGGAGAGTAGTAGGGCTGAAAATTAGTGTCTCTATCCTGTAGGGCAAGTTCATTACAAAATTCCTTCTCCAGCGTTTTGCAAAAATGAAAAACTTTCCCTAGCGGGATCGAAGCGGCGACCTGTACTTCATCAGTCTGACGCTCTCTCAACTGCAAAATCGAAGCATATATGCCAAATTTGGGAGTAGTGGTGCTGAAAATTGGGTGTCTCTATCCGTACGGGCAAGCATCTTACAAAATTCCTTCTCCAGGGTTTTGCAAAAATGAAAAACTGGCCCTAGCGGGATCGAAGCGGCCACCTGTACTTCATCAGTCTGACGCTCTATCAACTGCAAAATCGAAGTCTATACGTCAAATTTGGGAGTAGTGGTGCTGAAAATTAGTGTCTCTATTATGTAGGGCAAGCTGGTTACAAAATTTCTTCTCCAGGGTTTTTGAAAAATGAAAAAATAGCCCTAGCCGTATCAAAGCGGCGACCTATACTTCATCAGTCTGACGCTCTCTCAACTGCAGAATCGAAGCCTATATCCCAAATTTGGGTGTAGTGGTGCTGAAAATTGGTGTCTCTATCTGTACGGGCAAGCTTCTTACAAAATTCCTTCTCCAGGGTTTTGCAAAAATGAAAAACTGGCCCTAGCATTATCAAAGCGGCGACCTGTACTTCATCAGTCTGACGCTCTATCAACTGCAAAATCGAAGTCTTTATGTCAAATTGGAGAGTAGTAGTGCTGAAAATTAGTGTCTCTATCCTGTAGGGCAAGTTCATTACAAAATTAATTCTCCAGCGTTTTGCAAAATGAAAAACTGGCCCTAGCGGGATCGAAGCGGCGACCTGTACTTCATCAGTCTGACGCTCTATCCACTGCAAAATCGAAGTCTATATGTCAAATTGGAGAGTAGTAGGGCTGAAAATTAGTGTCTCTATCCTGTAGGGCAAGTTCATTACAAAATTCCTTCTCCAGCGTTTTGCAAAAATGAAAAACTTTCTCTAGCGGGATCGAAGCGGTGACCTGTACTTCATCAGTATGACGCTCTCTCAACCGCAAAATCGAAGCCTTTATGCCAAATTGGGGAGTAGTAGTGCTAAAAATTAGTGTCTCTATCCTGTAGGGCAAGCTGGTTACAAAATTTCTTCTCCAGGGCTTTTCAAAAATGAAAAAATAGCCCTAGCCGTATCAAAGCGGCGACCTATACTTCATCAGTCTGACGCTCTCTCAACTGCAAAATCGAAGCCTTTATGCCAAATTTGGGTGTGTTTTGCTCAAAAATAGTGTCTCTATCCTGCACGGCAAGCTTCTTACAAAATTTCTTCTCCAGGGTTTTGCAAAATGAAAAACTGGCGATAGCGGGGTCGAAGCGGCGACCTGTACTTCATCAGTCTGACGCTCTATCAACTGCAAAATCGAAGTCTTTAGGTCAAATTGGAGAGTAGTAGTGCTGAAAATTAGTGTCTCTATCCTGTAGGGCAAGTTCATTACAAAATTCCTTCTCCAGCGTTTTGCAAAATGAAAAACTGGCCCTAGCGGGATCGAAGCGGCGACCTGTACTTCATCAGTCTGACGCTCTGTCAACTGCAAAATCGAAGTCTTTATGTCAAATTGGAGAGTAGTAGTGCTGAAAATTAGTGTCTCTATCCTGTAGGGCAAGTTCATTACAAAATTCCTTCTCCAGCGTTTTGCAAAATGAAAAACTGGCCCTAGCGGGATCGAAGCGGCGACCTGTACTTCATCAGTCTGACGCTCTGTCAACTGCAAAATCGAAGTCTTTATGTCAAATTGGAGAGTAGTAGTGCTGAAAATTAGTGTCTCTATCCTGTAGGGCAAGTTCATTACAAAATTAATTCTCCAGCGTTTTGCAAAATGAAAAACTGGCCCTAGCGGGATCGAAGCGGCGACCTGTACTTCATCAGTCTGACGCTCTATCCACTGCAAAATCGAAGTCTATATGTCAAATTGGAGAGTAGTAGGGCTGAAAATTAGTGTCTCTATCCTGTAGGGCAAGTTCATTACAAAATTCCTTCTCCAGCGTTTTGCAAAAATGAAAAACTTTCCCTAGCGGGATCGAAGCGGCGACCTGTACTTCATCAGTCTGACGCTCTCTCAACTGCAAAATCGAAGCATATATGCCAAATTTGGGAGTAGTGGTGCTGAAAATTGGTGTCTCTATCTGTACGGGCAAGCTTCTTACAAAATTCCTTCTCCAGGGTTTTGCAAAAATGAAAAACTGGCCCTAGCATTATCAAAGCGGCGACCTGTACTTCATCAGTCTGACGCTCTATCAACTGCAAAATCGAAGTCTTTAGGTCAAATTGGAGAGTAGTAGTGCTGAAAATTAGTGTCTCTATCCTGTAGGGCAAGTTCATTACAAAATTCCTTCTCCAGCGTTTTGCAAAATGAAAAACTGGCCCTAGCGGGATCGAAGCGGCGACCTGTACTTCATCAGTCTGACGCTCTGTCAACTGCAAAATCGAAGTCTTTATGTCAAATTGGAGAGTAGTAGTGCTGAAAATTAGTGTCTCTATCCTGTAGGGCAAGTTCATTACAAAATTAATTCTCCAGCGTTTTGCAAAATGAAAAACTGGCCCTAGCGGGATCGAAGCGGCGACCTGTACTTCATCAGTCTGACGCTCTATCCACTGCAAAATCGAAGTCTATATGTCAAATTGGAGAGTAGTAGGGCTGAAAATTAGTGTCTCTATCCTGTAGGGCAAGTTCATTACAAAATTCCTTCTCCAGCGTTTTGCAAAAATGAAAACTTTCCCTAGCGGGATCGAAGCGGCGACCTGTACTTCATCAGTCTGACGCTCTCTCAACTGCAAAATCGAAGCATATATGCCAAATTTGGGAGTAGTGGTGCTGAAAATTGGTGTCTCTATCTGTACGGGCAAGCTTCTTACAAAATTCCTTCTCCAGGGTTTTGCAAAAATGAAAAACTGGCCCTAGCATTATCAAAGCGGCGACCTGTACTTCATCAGTCTGACGCTCTATCAACTGCAAAATCGAAGTCTTTATGTCAAATTGGAGAGTAGTAGTGCTGAAAATTAGTGTCTCTATCCTGTAGGGCAAGTTCGTTACAAAATTCCTTCTCCAGCGTTTTGCAAAATGAAAAACTGGCCCTAGCGGGATCGAAGCGGCGACCTGTACTTCATCAGTCTGACGCTCTATCAACTGCAAAATCGAAGTCTATATGTCAAATTGGAGAGTAGTAGGGCTGAAAATTAGTGTCTCTATCCTGTAGGGCAAGTTCATTACAAAATTCCTTCTCCAGCGTTTTGCAAAAATGAAAAACTTTCCCTAGCGGGATCGAAGCGGCGACCTGTACTTCATCAGTCTGACGCTCTCTCAACTGCAAAATCGAAGCATATATGCCAAATTTGGGAGTAGTGGTGCTGAAAATTGGTGTCTCTATCTGTACGGGCAAGCTTCTTACAAAATTCCTTCTCCAGGGTTTTGCAAAAATGAAAAACTGGCCCTAGCGGGATCGAAGCGGCCACCTGTACTTCATCAGTTTGACGCTCTATCAACTGCAAAATCGGAGTCTATATGTCAAATTTGGGAGTAGTGGTGCTGAAAATTAGTGTCTCTATTATGTAGGGCAAGCTGGTTACAAAATTTCTTCTCCAGGGTTTTTGAAAAATGAAAAAATAGCCCTAGCCGTATCAAAGCGGCGTCCTATACTTCATCACTCTGGCGCTCTCTCAACTGCAGAATCGAAGCCTATATCCCAAATTTGGGTGTAATTTTGCTCAAAATTGGTGTCCTATCCTGTAAGGGCCAGGTGGTGGCAAAATGCCGTCTTCAGGGTTTTGCAAAAATGAAAAAATGGCACTAGCCGTATCAAAGCGGCGACCTATACTTCATCAGTCTGACGCTCTATCAACTGCAAAATCGAAGTCTATATGTCAAATTGGAGAGTAGTAGTGCTGAAAATTAGTGTCTCTATCCTGTAGGGCAAGTTCATTACAAAATTCCTTCTCCAGCGTTTTGCAAAAATGAAAAACTGGCCCTAGCGGGATCGAAGCGGCGACCTGTACTTCATCAGTCTGACGCTCTCTCAACTGCAAAATCGAAGCATATATGCCAAATTTGGGAGTAGTGGTGCTGAAAATTGGTGTCTCTATCTGTAGGGCAAGTTTATTACAAAATTCCTTCTCCAGCGTTTTGCAAAATGAAAAACTGGCCCTAGCGGGATCGAAGCGGCGACCTGTACTTCATCAGTCTGACGCTATATCAACTGCAAAATCGAAGTCTATATGTCAAATTGGAGAGTAGTAGGGCTGAAAATTAGTGTCTCTATCCTGTAGGGCAAGTTCATTACAAAATTCCTTCTCCAGCGTTTTGCAAAAATGAAAAACTTTCCCTAGCGGGATCGAAGCGGCGACCTGTACTTCATCAGTCTGACGCTCTCTCAACTGCAAAATCGAAGCATATATGCCAAATTTGGGAGTAGTGGTGCTGAAAATTGGGTGTCTCTATCCGTACGGGCAAGCATCTTACAAAATTCCTTCTCCAGGGTTTTGCAAAAATGAAAAACTGGCCCTAGCGGGATCGAAGCGGCCACCTGTACTTCATCAGTCTGACGCTCTATCAACTGCAAAATCGAAGTCTATACGTCAAATTTGGGAGTAGTGGTGCTGAAAATTAGTGTCTCTATTATGTAGGGCAAGCTGGTTACAAAATTTCTTCTCCAGGGTTTTTGAAAAATGAAAAAATAGCCCTAGCCGTATCAAAGCGGCGACCTATACTTCATCAGTCTGACGCTCTCTCAACTGCAGAATCGAAGCCTATATCCCAAATTTGGGTGTAGTGGTGCTGAAAATTGGTGTCTCTATCTGTACGGGCAAGCTTCTTACAAAATTCCTTCTCCAGGGTTTTGCAAAAATGAAAAACTGGCCCTAGCATTATCAAAGCGGCGACCTGTACTTCATCAGTCTGACGCTCTATCAACTGCAAAATCGAAGTCTTTATGTCAAATTGGAGAGTAGTAGTGCTGAAAATTAGTGTCTCTATCCTGTAGGGCAAGTTCATTACAAAATTAATTCTCCAGCGTTTTGCAAAATGAAAAACTGGCCCTAGCGGGATCGAAGCGGCGACCTGTACTTCATCAGTCTGACGCTCTATCCACTGCAAAATCGAAGTCTATATGTCAAATTGGAGAGTAGTAGGGCTGAAAATTAGTGTCTCTATCCTGTAGGGCAAGTTCATTACAAAATTCCTTCTCCAGCGTTTTGCAAAAATGAAAAACTTTCTCTAGCGGGATCGAAGCGGTGACCTGTACTTCATCAGTCTGACGCTCTCTCAACTGCAAAATCGAAGCATATATGCCAAATTTGGGAGTAGTGGTGCTGAAAATTGGTGTCTCTATCTGTACGGGCAAGCTTCTTACAAAATTCCTTCTCCAGGGTTTTGCAAAAATGAAAAACTGGCCCTAGCATTATCAAAGCGGCGACCTGTACTTCATCAGTCTGACGCTCTATCAACTGCAAAATCGAAGTCTTTATGTCAAATTGGAGAGTAGTAGTGCTGAAAATTAGTGTCTCTATCCTGTAGGGCAAGTTCATTACAAAATTCCTTCTCCAGCGTTTTGCAAAATGAAAAACTGGCCCTAGCGGGATCGAAGCGGCGACCTGTACTTCATCAGTCTGACGCTCTATCAACTGCAAAATCGAAGTCTATATGTCAAATTGGAGAGTAGTAGGGCTGAAAATTAGTGTCTCTATCCTGTAGGGCAAGTTCATTACAAAATTCCTTCTCCAGCGTTTTGCAAAATGAAAAACTGGCCCTAGCGGGATCGAAGCGGCGACCTGTACTTCATCAGTCTGACGCTCTATCAACTGCAAAATCGAAGTCTATATGTCAAATTGGAGAGTAGTGGTGCTGAAAATTGGTGTCTCTATCTGTACGGGCAAGCTTCTTACAAAATTCCTTCTCCAGGGTTTTGCAAAAATGAAAAAATGGCACTAGCCGTATCAAAGCGGCGACCTATGCTTCATCAGTCTGACGCTCTCTCAACTGCAAAATCAAAGCATATATGCCAAATTTGGGAGTAGTGGTGCTGAAAATTGGTGTCTCTATCTGTACGGGCAAGCTTCTTACAAAATTCCTTCTCCAGGGTTTTGCAAAAATGAAAAACTGGCCCTAGCGGGATCGAAGCGGCCACCTCTACTTCATCAGTTTGACGCTCTATCAACTGCAAAATCGAAGTCTATATGTCAAATTTGGGAGTAGTGGTGCTGAAAATTAGTGTCTCTATTATGTAGGGCAAGCTGGTTACAAAATTTCTTCTCCAGGGTTTTTCAAAAATGAAAAAATAGCCCTAGCCGTATCAAAGCGGAGACCTATACTTCATCAGTCTGACGCTCTCTCAACTGCAGAATCGAAGCCTATATCCCAAATTTGGGTGTAATTTTGCTCAAAATTGGTGTCCTATCCTGTAAGGGCCAGGTGGTGGCAAAATGCCGTCTTCAGGGTTTTGCAAAAATGAAAAAATGGCACTAGCCGTATCAAAGCGGCGACCTATACTTCATCAGTCTGACGCTCTATCAACTGCAAAATCGAAGTCTATATGTCAAATTGGAGAGTAGTAGTGCTGAAAATTAGTGTCTCTATCCTGTAGGGCAAGTTCATTACAAAATTCCTTCTCCAGCGTTTTGCAAAAATGAAAAACTGGCCCTAGCGGGATCGAAGCGGCGACATGTACTTCATCAGTCTGACGCTCTATCAACTGCAAAATCGAAGTCTATATGTCAAATTTGGGAGTAGTGGTGCTGAAAATTAGTGTCTCTATTATGTAGGGCAAGCTGGTTACAAAATTTCTTCTCCAGGGTTTTTGAAAAATGAAAAAATAGCCCTAGCCGTATCAAAGCGGCGTCCTATACTTCATCACTCTGACGCTCTCTCAACTGCAGAATCGAAGGCTATATCCCAAATTTGGGTGTAATTTTGCTCAAAATTGGTGTCCTATCCTGTAAGGGCCAGGCGGTGGCAAAATGCCGTCTTCAGGGTTTTGCAAAAATGAAAAAATGGCACTAGCCGTATCAAAGCGGCGACCTATGCTTCATCAGTCTGACGCTCTCTCAACTGCAAAATCAAAGCATATATGCCAAATTTGGGAGTAGTGGTGCTGAAAATTGGTGTCTCTATCTGTACGGGCAAGCTTCTTACAAAATTCCTTCTCCAGGGTTTTGCAAAAATGAAAAACTGGCCCTAGCGGGATCGAAGCGGCCACCTGTACTTCATCAGTTTGACGCTGTATCAACTGCAAAATCGAAGTCTATATGTCAAATTTTGGAGTAGTGGTGCTGAAAATTAGTGTCTCTATTATGTAGGGCAAGCTGGTTACAAAATTTCTTCTCCAGGGTTTTTCAAAAATGAAAAAATAGCCCTAGCCGTATCAAAGCGGCGACCTATACTTCATCAGTCTGACGCTCTCTCAACTGCAGAATCGAGGCCTATATCCCAAATTTGGGTGTAATTTTGCTCAAAATTGGTGTCCTATCCTGTAAGGGCCAGGTGGTGGCAAAATGCCGTCTTCAGGGTTTTGCAAAAATGAAAAAATGGCACTAGCCGTATCAAAGCGGCGACCTATACTTCATCAGTCTGACGCTCTATCAACTGCAAAATCGAAGTCTATATGTCAAATTGGAGAGTAGTAGTGCTGAAAATTAGTGTCTCTATCCTGTAGGGCAAGTTCATTACAAAATTCCTTCTCCAGCGTTTTGCAAAAAAGAAAAACTGGCCCTAGCGGGATCGAAGCGGCGACATGTACTTCATCAGTCTGACGCTCTCTCAACTGCAAAATCGAAGCATATATGCCAAATTTGGTAGTAGTGGTGCTGAAAATTGGTGTCTCTATCTGTACGGGCAAGCTTCTTACAAATTTCCTTCTCCAGGGTTTTGCAAAAATGAAAAATTGGCCCTAGCATTATCAAAGCGGCGACCTGTACTTCACCAGTCTGACGCTCTATCAACTGCAAAATCGAAGTCTTTATGTCAAACTGGAGAGTAGTAGTGCTGAAAATTAGTGTCTCTATCCTGTAGGGCAAGTTCATTACAAAATTCCTTCTCCAGCGTTTTGCAAAATGAAAAACTGGCCCTAGCGGGATCGAAGCGGCGACCTGTACTTCATCAGTCTGACGCTCTCTCAACTGCAAAATCGAAGCATATATGCCAATTTTGGGAGTAGTGGTGCTGAAAATTGGTGTCTCTATCTGTACGGGCAAGCTTCTTACAAAATTCCTTCTCCAGGGTTTTGCAAAAATGAAAAACTGGCCCTAGCATTATCAAAGCGGCGACCTGTACTTCATCAGTCTGACGCTCTATCAACTGCAAAATCGAAGTCTTTATGTCAAATTGGAGAGTAGTAGTGCTGAAAATTAGTGTCTCTCTCCTGTAGGGCAAGTTCATTACAAAATTCCTTCTCCAGCGTTTTGCAAAATGAAAAACTGGCCCTAGCGGGATCGAAGCGGCGACCTGTACTTCATCAGTCTGACGCTCTATCAACTGCAAAATCGAAGTCTATATGTCAAATTGGAGAGTAGTAGGGCTGAAAATTAGTGTCTCTATCCTGAGGGCAAGTTCATTACAAAATTCCTTCTCCAGCGTTTTGCAAAAATGAAAAACTTTCCCTAGCGGGATCGAAGCGGCGACCTGTACTTCATCAGTCTGACGCTCTCTCAACTGCAAAATCAAAGCATATATGCCAAATTTGGGAGTAGTGGTGCTGAAAATTGGTGTCTCTATCTGTACGGGCAAGCTTCTTACAAAATTCCTTCTCCAGGGTTTTGCAAAAATGAAAAACTGGCCCTAGCGGGATCGAAGCGGCCACCTGTACTTCATCAGTCTGACGCTCTATCAACTGCAAAATCGAAGTCTATATGTCAAATTTGGGAGTAGTGGTGCTGAAAATTAGTGTCTCTATCCTGTAGGGCAAGTTCATTACAAAATTCCTTCTCCAGCGTTTTGCAAAATGAAAAACTGGCCCTAGCGGGATCGAAGCGGCGACCTGTACTTCATCAGTCTGACGCTCTCTCAACTGCAAAATCGAAGCCTTTATGCCAAATTTGGGTGTATTTTGCTCAAAAATAGTGTCTCTATCCTGCACGGCAAGCTTCTTACAAAATTCCTTCTCCAGGGTTTTGCAAAAATGAAAAACTGGCCCTAGCATTATCAAAGCGGCGACCTGTACTTCATCAGTCTGACGCTTCCTCAACTGCAGAATCGAAGCCTATATCCCAAATTTGGGTGTAATTTTGCTCAAAATTGGTGTCCTATCCTGAAAGGGCCATGTGGTGGCAAAATGCCGTCTTCAGGGTTTTGCAAAAATGAAAAAATAGCCCTAGTCGCATCAAAGCGACGACCTATACTTCATCAGTCTGACGCTCTCTCAACTGCAGAATCGAAGCCTATATCCCAAATTTGGGTGTAATTTTGCTCAAAACTGGTGTCCTATCCTGTAAGGGCCAGGTGGTGGCAAAATGCCGTCTTCAGGGTTTTGGAAAAATGAAAAAATGGCACTAGCCGTATCAAAGCGGCGACCTATACTTCATCAGTCTGACGCTCTATCAACCGCAAAATCGAAGCCTTTATGCCAAATTGGGGAGCAGTAGTGCTAAAAATTAATGTCTCTATCCTGTAAGGCAAGCTGGTTACAAAATTTCTTCTCCAGGGCTTTTCAAAAATGAAAAAATAGCCCTAGCCGTATCAAAGCGGCGACCTATACTTCATCAGTCTTACGCTCTCTCAACTGCAGAATCGAAGCCTATATCCCAAATTTGGGTGTAATTTTGCTCAAAATTGGTGTCCTATCCTGTAAAGGCCAGGTTGTGGCAAAATGCCGTCTTCAGGGTTTTGCAAAAATGAAAAACTGGCCCTAGCGGGATCGAAGCGGCCACCTGTACTTCATCAGTCTGACGCTCTATCAACTGCAAAATCGAAGTCTATATGTCAAATTTGGGAGTAGTGGTGCTGAAAATTAGTGTCTCTATCCTGTAGGGCAAGTTCATTACAAAATTCCTTCTCCAGCGTTTTGCAAAATGAAAAACTGGCCCTAGCGGGATCGAAGCGGCGACCTGTACTTCATCAGTCTGACGCTCTCTCAACTGCAAAATCGAAGCCTTTATGCCAAATTTGGGTGTATTTTGCTCAAAAATAGTGTCTCTATCCTGCACGGCAAGATTCTTACAAAATTCCTTCTCCAGGGTTTTGCAAAAATGAAAAACTGGCCCTAGCATTATCAAAGCGGCGACCTGTACTTCATCAGTCTGACGCTTTCTCAACTGCAGAATCGAAGCCTATATCCCAAATTTGGGTGTAATTTTGCTCAAAATTGGTGTCCTATCCTGAAAGGGCCATGTGGTGGCAAAATGCCGTCTTCAGGGTTTTGCAAAAATGAAAAAATGGCACTAGCCGTATCAAAGCGGCGACCTATACTTCATCAGTCTGACGCTCTATCAACCGCAAAATCGAAGCCTTTATGCCAAATTGGGGAGTAGTAGTGCTAAAAATTAGTGTCTCTATCCTGTAAGGCAAGCTGGTTACAAAATTTCTTCTCCAGGGCTTTTCAAAAATGAAAAAATAGCCCTAGCCGTATCAAAGCGGCGACCTATACTTCATCAGTCTGACGCTCTCTCAACTGCAGAATCGAAGCCTATATCAAAAATTTGGGTGTAATTTTGCTCAAAATTGGTGTCCTATCCTGTAAGGGCCAGGTGGTGGCAAAATGCCGTCTTCAGGGTTTTGCAAAAATGAAAAACTGGCCCTAGCGGGATCGAAGCGGCCACCTGTACTTCATCAGTCTGACGCTCTATCAACTGCAAAATCGAAGTCTATATGTCAAATTTGGGAGTAGTGGTGCTGAAAATTAGTGTCTATATCCTGTAGGGCAAGTTCATTACAAAATTCCTTCTCCAGCGTTTTGCAAATGAAAAACTGGCACTAGCCGTATCAAAGCGGCGACCTGTACTTCATCATTCTGACGCTTTCTCAACTGCAGAATCGAAGCCTATATCCCAAATTTGGGTGTAATTTTGCTCAAAATTGGTGTCCTATCCTGTAAGGGCCAGGTGGTGGCAAAATGCCGTCTTCAGGGTTTTGCAAAAATTAAAAAATGGCACTAGCCGTATCAAAGCGGCGACCTATACTTCATCAGTCTGACGCTCTATCAACCGCAAAATCGAAGCCTCTATGCCAAATTGGGGAGTAGTAGTGCTAAAAATTGGTGTCTCTATCCTGTAAGGCAAGCTGGTTACAAAATTTCTTCTCCAGGGCTTTTCAAAAATGAAAAAATAGCCCTAGCCGTATCAAAGCGGCGACCTATACTTCATCAGTCTGACGCTCTCTCAACTGCAGAATCGAAGCCTATATCCCAAATTTGGGTGTAATTTTGCTCAAAATTGGTGTCCTATCCTGTAAGGGCAAGCTTCTTACAAAATTCCTTCTCCAGGGTTTTGCAAAAATGAAAAACTGGCCCTAGCATTATCAAAGCGGCGACCTGTACTTCATCAGTCTGACGCTCTATCAACTGCAAAATCGAAGTCTTTATGTCAAATTGGAGAGTAGTAGGGCTGAAAATTAGTGTCTCTATCCTGTAGGGCAAGTTCATTACAAAATTCCTTCTCCAGCGTTTTGCAAAAATGAAAAACTTTCCCTAGCGGGATCGAAGCGGCGACCTGTACTTCATCAGTCTGACGCTCTCTCAACTGCAAAATCGAAGCATATATGCCAAATTTGGGAGTAGTGGTGCTGAAAATTGGTGTCTCTATCTGTACGGGCAAGCTTCTTACAAAATTCCTTCTCCAGGGTTTTGCAAAAATGAAAAAATGGCACTAGCCGTATCAAAGCGGCGACCTATACTTCATCAGTCTGACGCTCTATCAACCGCAAAATCGAAGCCTCTATGCCAAATTGGGGAGTAGTAGTGCTAAAAATTGGTGTCTCTATCCTGTAAGGCAAGCTGGTTACAAAATTTCTTCTCCATGGCTTTTCAAAAATGAAAAAATAGCCCTAGCCGTATCAAAGCGGCGACCTATACTTCATCAGTCTGACGCTCTCTCAACTGCAGAATCGAAGCCTATATCCCAAATTTGGGTGTAATTTTGCTCAAAATTGGTGTCCTATCCTGTAAGGGCAAGCTTCTTACAAAATTTCTTCTCCAGGGTTTTTGAAAAATGAAAAAATAGCCCTAGCCGTATCAAAGCGGCGACCTATACTTCATCAGTCTGACGCTCTCTCAACTGCAGAATCGAAGCCTATATCCCAAATTTGGGTGTAATTTTGCTCAAAATTGGTGTCCTATCCTGTAAGGGCCAGGTGGTGGCAAAATGCCGTCTTCAGGGTTTTGCAAAAATGAAAAAATGGCACTAGCCGTATCAAAGCGGCGACCTATACTTCATCAGTCTGACGCTCTATCAACTGCAAAATCGAAGTCTATATGTCAAATTGGAGAGTAGTAGTGCTGAAAATTAGTGTCTCTATCCTGTAGGGCAAGTTCATTACAAAATTCCTTCTCCAGCGTTTTGCAAAAATGAAAAACTGGCCCTAGCGGGATCGAAGCGGCGACCTGTACTTCATCAGTCTGACGCTCTCTCAACTGCAAAATCGAAGCATATATGCCAAATTTGGGAGTAGTGGTGCTGAAAATTGGTGTCTCTATCTGTACGGGCAAGCTTCTTACAAAATTCCTTCTCCAGGGTTTTGCAAAAATGAAAAACTGGCCCTAGCATTATCAAAGCGGCGACCTGTACTTCATCAGTCTGACGCTCTATCAACTGCAAAATCGAAGTCTTTATGTCAAATTGGAGAGTAGTAGTGCTGAAAATTAGTGTCTCTATCCTGTAGGGCAAGTTCATTACAAAATTCCTTCTCCAGCGTTTTGCAAAATGAAAAACTGGCCCTAGCGGGATCGAAGCGGCGACCTGTACTTCATCAGTCTGACGCTCTATCAACTGCAAAATCGAAGTCTATATGTCAAATTGGAGAGTAGTAGGGCTGAAAATTAGTGTCTCTATCCTGTAGGGCAAGTTCATTACAAAATTCCTTCTCCAGCGTTTTGCAAAAATGAAAAACTTTCCCTAGCGGGATCGAAGCGGCGACCTGTACTTCATCAGTCTGACGCTCTCTCAACTGCAAAATCGAAGCATATATGCCAAATTTGGGAGTAGTGGTGCTGAAAATTGGTGTCTCTATCTGTACGGGCAAGCTTCTTACAAAATTCCTTCTCCAGGGTTTTGCAAAAATGAAAAACTGGCCCTAGCATTATCAAAGCGGCGACCTGTACTTCATCAGTCTGACGCTCTATCCACTGCAAAATCGAAGTCTATATGTCAAATTGGAGAGTAGTAGGGCTGAAAATTAGTGTCTCTATCCTGTAGGGCAAGTTCATTACAAAATTCCTTCTCCAGCGTTTTGCAAAATGAAAAAGTGGCCCTAGCGGGATCGAAGCGGCGACCTGTACTTCATCAGTCTGACGCTCTATCAACTGCAAAATCGAAGTCTTTATGTCAAATTGGAGAGTAGTAGTGCTGAAAATTAGTGTCTCTATCCTGTAGGGCAAGTTCATTACAAAATTCCTTCTCCAGCGTTTTGCAAAATGAAAAACTGGCCCTAGCGGGATCGAAGCGGCGACCTGTACTTCATCAGTCTGACGCTCTATCCACTGCAAAATCGATGTCTATATGTCAAATTGGAGAGTAGTAGGGCTGAAAATTAGTGTCTCTATCCTGTAGGGCAAGTTCATTACAAAATTCCTTCTCCAGCGTTTTGCAAAAATGAAAAACTTTCCCTAGCGGGATCGAAGCGGCGACCTGTACTTCATCAGTCTGACGCTCTCTCAACTGCAAAATCGAAGCATATATGCCAAATTTGGGAGTAGTGGTGCTGAAAATTGGTGTCTCTATCTGTACGGGCAAGCTTCTTACAAAATTCCTTCTCCAGGGTTTTGCAAAAATGAAAAACTGGCCCTAGCATTATCAAAGCGGCGACCTGTACTTCATCAGTCTGACGCTCTATCAACTGCAAAATCGAAGTCTTTATGTCAAATTGGAGAGTAGTAGTGCTGAAAATTAGTGTCTCTATCCTGTAGGGCAAGTTCATTACAAAATTCCTTCTCCAGCGTTTTGCAAAATGAAAAACTGGCCCTAGCGGGATCGAAGCGGCGACCTGTACTTCATCAGTCTGACGCTCTATCAACTGCAAAATCGAAGTCTATATGCCAAATTTGGGAGTAGTGGTGCTGAAAATTGGTGTCTCTATCTGTACGGGCAAGCTTCTTACAAAATTCCTTCTCCAGGGTTTTGCAAAAATGAAAAACTGGCCCTAGCGGGATCGAAGCGGCCACCTGTACTTCATCAGTTTGACGCTCTATCAACTGCAAAATCGAAGTCTATATGTCAAATTTGGGAGTAGTGGTGCTGAAAATTAGTGTCTCTATTATGTAGGGCAAGCTGGTTACAAAATTTCTTCTCCAGGGTTTTTGAAAAATGAAAAAATAGCCCTAGCCGTATCAAAGCGGCGTCCTATACTTCATCACTCTGACGCTCTCTCAACTGCAGAATCGAAGCCTATATCCCAAATTTGGGTGTAATTTTGCTCAAAATTGGTGTCCTATCCTGTAAGGGCCAGGTGGTGGCAAAATGCCGTCTTCAGGGTTTTGCAAAAATGAAAAAATGGCACTAGCCGTATCAAAGCGGCGACCTATGCTTCATCAGTCTGACGCTCTCTCAACTGCAAAATCAAAGCATATATGCCAAATTTGGGAGTAGTGGTGCTGAAAATTGGTGTCTCTCTCTGTACGGGCAAGCTTCTTACAAAATTCCTTCTCCAGGGTTTTGCAAAAATGAAAAACTGGACCTAGCGGGATCGAAGCGGCCACCTGTACTTCATCAGTCTGACGCTCTATCAACTGCAAAATCGAAGTCTATATGTCAAATTTGGGAGTAGTGGTGCTGAAAATTAGTGTCTCTATTATGTAGGGCAAGCTGGTTACAAAATTTCTTCTCCAGGGTTTTTCAAAAATGAAAAAATAGCCCTAGCCGTATCAAAGCGGCGACCTATACTTCATCAGTCTGACGCTCTCTCAACTGCAGAATCGAAGCCTATATCCCAAATTTGGGTGTAATTTTGCTCAAAATTGGTGTCCTATCCTGTAAGGGCCAGGTGGTGGCAAAATGCCGTCTTCAGGGTTTTGCAAAAATGAAAAAATGGCACTAGCCGTATCAAAGCGGCGACCTATACTTCATCAGTCTGACGCTCTATCAACTGCAAAATCGAAGTCTATATGTCAAATTTGGGTGTAATTTTGCTCAAAATTAGTGTCTCTATCCTGTAGGGCAAGTTCATTACAAAATTCCTTCTCCAGCGTTTTGCAAAATGAAAAACTGGCCCTAGCGGGATCGAAGCGGCGACCTGTACTTCATCAGTCTGACGCTCTCTCAACTGCAAAATCGAAGCATATATGCCAATTTTGGGAGTAGTGGTGCTGAAAATTGGTGTCTCTATCTGTACGGGCAAGCTTCTTACAAAATTTCTTCTCCAGGGTTTTGCAAAAATGAAAAACTGGCCCTAGCATTATCAAAGCGGCGACCTGTACTTCATCAGTCTGACGCTCTATCAACTGCAAAATCGAAGTCTTTATGTCAAATTGGAGAGTAGTAGTGCTGAAAATTAGTGTCTCTATCCTGTAGGGCAAGTTCATTACAAAATTCCTTCTCCAGCGTTTTGCAAAATGAAAAACTGGCCCTAGCGGGATCGAAGCGGCGACCTGTACTTCATCAGTCTGACGCTCTATCAACTGCAAAATCGAAGTCTATATGTCAAATTGGAGAGTAGTAGGGCTGAAAATTAGTGTCTCTATCCTGAGGGCAAGTTCATTACAAAATTCCTTCTCCAGCGTTTTGCAAAAATGAAAAACTTTCCCTAGCGGGATCGAAGCGGCGACCTGTACTTCATCAGTCTGACGCTCTCTCAACTGCAAAATCGAAGCATATATGCCAAATTTGGGAGTAGTGGTGCTGAAAATTGGTGTCTCTATCTGTACGGGCAAGCTTCTTACAAAATTCCTTCTCCAGGGTTTTGCAAAAATGAAAAACTGGCCCTAGCGGGATCGAAGCAGCCACCTGTACTTCATCAGTCTGACGCTCTATCAACTGCAAAATCGAAGCCTATATGTCAAATTTGGGAGTAGTGGTGCTGAAAATTAGTGTCTCTATCCTGTAGGGCAAGTTCATTACAAAATTCCTTCTCCAGCGTTTTGCAAAATGAAAAACTGGCCCTAGCGGGATCGAAGCGGCGACCTGTACTTCATCAGTCTGACGCTCTATCAACTGCAA
>NW_028294023.1:0-31243 GCF_964341445.2 Mesoplodon mirus | reverse complement strand
CAGATTCCTCTGAGGAGCGGTGACTTTTTCCAAAAGAAACCAGGTGCTTGCGATTCCTTCCGGGGAGCTCACCCCCAGGAGCATACTGTAGCTAAGGCGCCCACTAAATGTGACCTCTAGTCTCGAGGTAAGGTGCACATTTTCCCATTCCCAGAGATAGGGGCGCCCCGGTTTCCAGGAGGTCTTAGTCAGTGGACGGCTTTAGCTTTAGTATGCCTCACAGCGCTCAAGACTCTCACGTGGGCACTTCTTTCCAAGGAAGTACACTGCGTACCCAAAGCCTTCTGAGCACAAGCAAGGGATACACAGCTCTGGGCACATCCCTCCCTATGCAGTTGGAAGGGCCGGGAACTAAGGTGTTCTCTGAGGCGAGCGTCCACAGCTTTTGAAACAGCCCCAGGAACGCGGTTCTTGGCAGGGTTTCGTCCCCTGCGGGTCTGCCACGTTGAGGAAACTAAGCGGCCCTGAAAGAAACCACCGGGGCTCCAATTCGGTTTGGGGACTCCTGCTCGACGTCTCTCTAGGTGATGCGGAAACTGGACTTTAGGTCCAGCCCGAAGTAATGCAGAGAGTAACCCCGAGCATTGCTAGGCATTGGGAACATCCGAAGTCACCCAGGTAGGCCTGCTGAGGGCAGTTCGGGGTTTGTGCCGTTCACCACATGCAGCACACACTGCATCCAAAAGTTTCAATCGCAGAAGGCCGAACTGTGTTCCACGGGTCTCCCTTGGATTGTCAGAGAAGATGGGTGTATGTGCTGGGTGATCCAGTTGGTAATTGAGAAGCCTGGCAGAGGGCAGTCTTTTCCCCATTTGAAAGGTCGATAGTGGCGGCCTCAAGGCTGACTGAAAGACACTGCCCTTACCCGTCTTCTAGTCACCTCCAGGAGTGCCTCAGTGAAGACAGTGAGTTTTCTCCTACGAATCCAGGTGGTCTCCAGTGCCTTGCTGGAGGCTCATCCACGCTTGCCCTAGCTAAAGTGTGAAGTCAAAGTGACCCCTAGCCTCAAGGGAAGCGCGAGCGCTTCCTATCAGCCAAGTTGGGTGGGCAGCCACCTCCATGAACCCTGACGCCATAGAGTGCTTTAACTCCTCTGCGGCTTTGCGTAGGCCTAAGAGAGTCGCGTGTGAATTCCTTCTGAGGGAGAGCATGTGCGCTGGGAGTCCCCGTTTTGTTTTCCGAGCCACACAACACAGGACAGACTGCTGGGGTCAGCTCTTGCTACGCAGAGCGAAGGGCAGTGAACTGCTTCTCGCTTGCAGAGCTTGATGTCTACAGCTGTAAGGCAGCCCCGGGACAAAGTTTTGGCCAGTATTACATTCAGCGTGGCTCTCCCTCTGTGGAGGCCCTCCGAACGGCACTGAGAGAATCCCTGAGCCTAAAGTGCATCCTGGCAACCCTTAACCTGTCATCTCACTATTGTGACGCAAGGTACACTGCAGGTGCAGCCTGACAGAAAGTACAGAAAAGCCGGTACGACTCTGAGGCATTTGGACGAGGCAAGGTCCCCTCGGCCTGACTAAGTCATTAAGCGGGTGCTGCTCCTCGTGGCACGCAGAACACCCCCCCGTCCAACGAAGTGGGATCCTAGAAAGGCCCAGTGTTGCTGAAAGTCTCCAGGTGTCAGTCAGCGAGTGCTGGCAAATGCGTCGTGGGCTCAAGTTGGCACTGGGAGAATGTGGGAGAAGCCCGACTTTCCCCCTTTGGAAAGCCACTTCGTTGCAGCTTCCAAGCCGCCTGCTACTATTCACTCCACAGATTCCTCTGAGGAGCGGTGACTTTTTCCAAAAGAAACCAGGTGCTTGCGATTCCTTCCGGGGAGCTCACCCCCAGGAGCATACTGTAGCTAAGGCGCCCACTAAATGTGACCTCTAGTCTCGAGGTAAGGTGCACATTTTCCATTCCCAGAGATAGGGGCGCCCCGGTTTCCAGGAGGTCTTAGTCAGTGGACGGCTTTAGCTTTAGTATGCCTCACAGCGCTCAAGACTCTCACGTGGGCACTTCTTTCCAAGGAAGTACACTGCGTACCCAAAGCCTTCTGAGCACAAGCAAGGGATACACAGCTCTGGGCACATCCCTCCCTATGCAGTTGGAAGGGCCGGGAACTAAGGTGTTCTCTGAGGCGAGCGTCCCACAGCTTTGAAACAGCCCCAGGAACGCGGTTCTTGGCAGGGTTTCGTCCCCTGCGGGTCTGCCACGTTGAGGAAAACTAAGCGGCCCTGAAAGAAACCACCGGGGCTCCAATTCGGTTTGGGGACTCCTGCTCGACGTCTCTCTAGGTGATGCGGAAACTGGACTTTAGGTCCAGCCCGAAGTAATGCAGAGAGTAACCCCGAGCATTGCTAGGCATTGGGAACATCCGAAGTCACCCAGGTAGGGCCTGCTGAGGGCAGTTCGGGGTTTGTGCCGTTCACCACATGCAGCACACACTGCATCCAAAAGTTTCATCGCAGAAGGCCGAACTGTGTTCCACGGGTCTCCCTTGGATTGTCAGAGAAGATGGGTGTATGTGCTGGGTGATCCAGTTGGTAATTGAGAAGCCTGGCAGAGGGCAGTCTTTTCCCATTTGAAAGGTCGATAGTGGCGGCCTCAAGGCTGACTGAAAGACACTGCCCTTACCCGTCTTCTAGTCACCTCCAGGAGTGCCTCAGTGAAGACAGTGAGTTTTCTCCTACGAATCCAGGTGGTCTCCAGTGCCTTGCTGGGAGCTCATCCCACGCTTGCCCTAGCTAAAGTGTGAAGTCAAAGTGACCCCTAGCCTCAAGGGAAGCGCGAGCGCTTCCTATCAGCCAAGTTGGGTGGGCAGCCACCTCCATGAACCCTGACGCCATAGAGTGCTTTAACTCCTCTGCGGCTTTGCGTAGGCCTAAGAGAGTCGCGTGTGAATTCCTTCTGAGGGAGAGCATGTGCGCTGGGAGTCCCCGTTTTGTTTTCCGAGCCACACAACACAGGACAGACTGCTGGGGTCAGCTCTTGCTACGCAGAGCGAAGGGCAGTGAACTGCTTCTCGCTTGCAGAGCTTGATGTCTACAGCTGTAAGGCAGCCCCGGGACAAAGTTTTGGCCAGTATTACATTCAGCGTGGCTCTCCCTGTGGAGGCCCTCCACGCACTGAGAGAATCCCTGAGCCTAAAGTGCATCCTGGCAACCCTTAACCTGTCATCTCACTATTGTGACGCAAGGTACACTGCAGGTGCAGCCTGACAGAAAGTACAGAAAAGCCGGTACGACTCTGAGGCATTTGGACGAGGCAAGGTCCCCTCGGCCTGACTAAGTCATTAAGCGGGTGCTGCTCCTCGTGGCACGCAGAACCACCCCCCGTCCAACGAAGTGGGATCCTAGAAAGGCCCAGTGTTGCTGAAAGTCTCCAGGTGTCAGTCAGCGAGTGCTGGCAAATGCGTCGTGGGCTCAAGTTGGCACTGGGAGAATGTGGGAGAAGCCCGACTTTCCCCCTTTGGAAAGCCACTTCGTTGCAGCTTCCAAGCCGCCTGCTACTATTCACTCCACAGATTCCTCTGAGGAGCGGTGACTTTTTCCAAAAGAAACCAGGTGCTTGCGATTCCTTCCGGGAGCTCACCCCCAGGAGCATACTGTAGCTAAGGCGCCCACTAAATGTGACCTCTAGTCTCGAGGTAAGGTGCACATTTTCCCATTCCCAGAGATAGGGGCGCCCCGGTTTCCAGGAGGTCTTAGTCAGTGGACGCTTTAGCTTTAGTATGCCTCACAGCGCTCAAGACTCTCACGTGGGCACTTCTTTCCAAGGAAGTACACTGCGTACCCAAAGCCTTCTGAGCACAAGCAAGGGATACACAGCTCTGGGCACATCCCTCCCTATGCAGTTGGAAGGGCCGGGAACTAAGGTGTTCTCTGAGGCGAGCGTCCCACAGCTTTGAAACAGCCCCAGGAACGCGGTTCTTGGCAGGGTTTCGTCCCCTGCGGGTCTGCCACGTTGAGGAAAACTAAGCGGCCCTGAAAGAAACCACCGGGGCTCCAATTCGGTTTGGGGACTCCTGCTCGACGTCTCTCTAGGTGATGCGGAAACTGGACTTTAGGTCCAGCCCGAAGTAATGCAGAGAGTAACCCCGAGCATTGCTAGGCATTGGGAACATCCGAAGTCACCCAGGTAGGCCTGCTGAGGGCAGTTCGGGGTTTGTGCCGTTCACCACATGCAGCACACACTGCATCCAAAAGTTTCATCGCAGAAGGCCGAACTGTGTTCCACGGGTCTCCCTTGGATTGTCAGAGAAGATGGGTGTATGTGCTGGGTGATCCAGTTGGTAATTGAGAAGCCTGGCAGAGGGCAGTCTTTTCCCCATTTGAAAGGTCGATAGTGGCGGCCTCAAGGCTGACTGAAAGACACTGCCCTTACCCGTCTTCTAGTCACCTCCAGGAGTGCCTCAGTGAAGACAGTGAGTTTTCTCCTACGAATCCAGGTGGTCTCCAGTGCCTTGCTGGGAGCTCATCCCACGCTTGCCCTAGCTAAAGTGTGAAGTCAAAGTGACCCCTAGCCTCAAGGGAAGCGCGAGCGCTTCCTATCAGCCAAGTTGGGTGGGCAGCCACCTCCATGAACCCTGACGCCATAGAGTGCTTTAACTCCTCTGCGGCTTTGCGTAGGCCTAAGAGAGTCGCGTGTGAATTCCTTCTGAGGGAGAGCATGTGCGCTGGGAGTCCCCGTTTTGTTTTCCGAGCCACACAACACAGGACAGACTGCTGGGGTCAGCTCTTGCTACGCAGAGCGAAGGGCAGTGAACTGCTTCTCGCTTGCAGAGCTTGATGTCTACAGCTGTAAGGCAGCCCCGGGACAAAGTTTTGGCCAGTATTACATTCAGCGTGGCTCTCCCTCTGTGGAGGCCCTCCGAACGGCACTGAGAGAATCCCTGAGCCTAAAGTGCATCCTGGCAACCCTTAACCTGTCATCTCACTATTGTGACGCAAGGTACACTGCAGGTGCAGCCTGACAGAAAGTACAGAAAAGCCGGTACGACTCTGAGGCATTTGGACGAGGCAAGGTCCCCTCGGCCTGACTAAGTCATTAAGCGGGTGCTGCTCCTCGTGGCACGCAGAACACCCCCCCGTCCAACGAAGTGGGATCCTAGAAAGGCCCAGTGTTGCTGAAAGTCTCCAGGTGTCAGTCAGCGAGTGCTGGCAAATGCGTCGTGGGCTCAAGTTGGCACTGGGAGAATGTGGGAGAAGCCCGACTTTCCCCCTTTGGAAAGCCACTTCGTTGCAGCTTCCAAGCCGCCTGCTACTATTCACTCCACAGATTCCTCTGAGGAGCGGTGACTTTTTCCAAAAGAAACCAGGTGCTTGCGATTCCTTCCGGGGAGCTCACCCCCAGGAGCATACTGTAGCTAAGGCGCCCACTAAATGTGACCTCTAGTCTCGAGGTAAGGTGCACATTTTCCCATTCCCAGAGATAGGGGCGCCCCGGTTTCCAGGAGGTCTTAGTCAGTGGACGGCTTTAGCTTTAGTATGCCTCACAGCGCTCAAGACTCTCACGTGGGCACTTCTTTCCAAGGAAGTACACTGCGTACCCAAAGCCTTCTGAGCACAAGCAAGGGATACACAGCTCTGGGCACATCCCTCCCTATGCAGTTGGAAGGGCCGGGAACTAAGGTGTTCTCTGAGGCGAGCGTCCCACAGCTTTGAAACAGCCCCAGGAACGCGGTTCTTGGCAGGGTTTCGTCCCCTGCGGGTCTGCCACGTTGAGGAAAACTAAGCGGCCCTGAAAGAAACCACCGGGGCTCCAATTCGGTTTGGGGACTCCTGCTCGACGTCTCTCTAGGTGATGCGGAAACTGGACTTTAGGTCCAGCCCGAAGTAATGCAGAGAGTAACCCCGAGCATTGCTAGGCATTGGGAACATCCGAAGTCACCCAGGTAGGCCTGCTGAGGGCAGTTCGGGGTTTGTGCCGTTCACCACATGCAGCACACACTGCATCCAAAAGTTTCATCGCAGAAGGCCGAACTGTGTTCCACGGGTCTCCCTTGGATTGTCAGAGAAGATGGGTGTATGTGCTGGGTGATCCAGTTGGTAATGAGAAGCCTGGCAGAGGGCAGTCTTTTCCCCATTTGAAAGGTCGATAGTGGCGGCCTCAAGGCTGACTGAAAGACACTGCCCTTACCCGTCTTCTAGTCACCTCCAGGAGTGCCTCAGTGAAGACAGTGAGTTTTCTCCTACGAATCCAGGTGGTCTCCAGTGCCTTGCTGGGAGCTCATCCCACGCTTGCCCTAGCTAAAGTGTGAAGTCAAAGTGACCCCTAGCCTCAAGGGAAGCGCGAGCGCTTCCTATCAGCCAAGTTGGGTGGGCAGCCACCTCCATGAACCCTGACGCCATAGAGTGCTTTAACTCCTCTGCGGCTTTGCGTAGGCCTAAGAGAGTCGCGTGTGAATTCCTTCTGAGGGAGAGCATGTGCGCTGGGAGTCCCGTTTTGTTTTCCGAGCCACACAACACAGGACAGACTGCTGGGGTCAGCTCTTGCTACGCAGAGCGAAGGGCAGTGAACTGCTTCTCGCTTGCAGAGCTTGATGTCTACAGCTGTAAGGCAGCCCCGGGACAAAGTTTTGGCCAGTATTACATTCAGCGTGGCTCTCCCTCTGTGGAGGCCCTCCGAACGGCACTGAGAGAATCCCTGAGCCTAAAGTGCATCCTGGCAACCCTTAACCTGTCATCTCACTATTGTGACGCAAGGTACACTGCAGGTGCAGCCTGACAGAAAGTACAGAAAAGCCGGTACGACTCTGAGGCATTTGGACGAGGCAAGGTCCCCTCGGCCTGACTAAGTCATTAAGCGGGTGCTGCTCCTCGTGGCACGCAGAACACCCCCCCGTCCAACGAAGTGGGATCCTAGAAAGGCCCAGTGTTGCTGAAAGTCTCCAGGTGTCAGTCAGCGAGTGCTGGCAAATGCGTCGTGGGCTCAAGTTGGCACTGGGAGAATGTGGGAGAAGCCCGACTTTCCCCCTTTGGAAAGCCACTTCGTTGCAGCTTCCAAGCCGCCTGCTACTATTCACTCCACAGATTCCTCTGAGGAGCGGTGACTTTTTCCAAAAGAAACCAGGTGCTTGCGATTCCTTCCGGGGAGCTCACCCCCAGGAGCATACTGTAGCTAAGGCGCCCACTAAAATGTGACCTCTAGTCTCGAGGTAAGGTGCACATTTTCCCATTCCCAGAGATAGGGGCGCCCCGGTTTCCAGGAGGTCTTAGTCAGTGGACGGCTTTAGCTTAGTATGCCTCACAGCGCTCAAGACTCTCACGTGGGCACTTCTTTCCAAGGAAGTACACTGCGTACCCAAAGCCTTCTGAGCACAAGCAAGGGATACACAGCTCTGGGCACATCCCTCCCTATGCAGTTGGAAGGGCCGGGAACTAAGGTGTTCTCTGAGGCGAGCGTCCCACAGCTTTGAAACAGCCCCAGGAACGCGGTTCTTGGCAGGGTTTCGTCCCCTGCGGGTCTGCCACGTTGAGGAAAACTAAGCGGCCCTGAAAGAAACCACCGGGGCTCCAATTCGGTTTGGGGACTCCTGCTCGACGTCTCTCTAGGTGATGCGGAAACTGGACTTTAGGTCCAGCCCGAAGTAATGCAGAGAGTAACCCCGAGCATTGCTAGGCATTGGGAACATCCGAAGTCACCCAGGTAGGCCTGCTGAGGGCAGTTCGGGGTTTGTGCCGTTCACCACATGCAGCACACACTGCATCCAAAAGTTTCATCGCAGAAGGCCGAACTGTGTTCCACGGGTCTCCCTTGGATTGTCAGAGAAGATGGGTGTATGTGCTGGGTGATCCAGTTGGTAATTGAGAAGCCTGGCAGAGGGCAGTCTTTTCCCCATTTGAAAGGTCGATAGTGGCGGCCTCAAGGCTGACTGAAAGACACTGCCCTTACCCGTCTTCTAGTCACCTCCAGGAGTGCCTCAGTGAAGACAGTGAGTTTTCTCCTACGAATCCAGGTGGTCTCCAGTGCCTTGCTGGGAGCTCATCCCACGCTTGCCCTAGCTAAAGTGTGAAGTCAAAGTGACCCCTAGCCTCAAGGGAAGCGCGAGCGCTTCCTATCAGCCAAGTTGGGTGGGCAGCCACCTCCATGAACCCTGACGCCATAGAGTGCTTTAACTCCTCTGCGGCTTTGCGTAGGCCTAAGAGAGTCGCGTGTGAATTCCTTCTGAGGGAGAGCATGTGCGCTGGGAGTCCCCGTTTTGTTTTCCGAGCCACACAACACAGGACAGACTGCTGGGGTCAGCTCTTGCTACGCAGAGCGAAGGGCAGTGAACTGCTTCTCGCTTGCAGAGCTTGATGTCTACAGCTGTAAGGCAGCCCCGGGACAAAGTTTTGGCCAGTATTACATTCAGCGTGGCTCTCCCTCTGTGGAGGCCCTCCGAACGGCACTGAGAGAATCCCTGAGCCTAAAGTGCATCCTGGCAACCCTTAACCTGTCATCTCACTATTGTGACGCAAGGTACACTGCAGGTGCAGCCTGACAGAAAGTACAGAAAAGCCGGTACGACTCTGAGGCATTTGGACGAGGCAAGGTCCCCTCGGCCTGACTAAGTCATTAAGCGGGTGCTGCTCCTCGTGGCACGCAGAACACCCCCCGTCCAACGAAGTGGGATCCTAGAAAGGCCCAGTGTTGCTGAAAGTCTCCAGGTGTCAGTCAGCGAGTGCTGGCAAATGCGTCGTGGGCTCAAGTTGGCACTGGGGAGAATGTGGGAGAAGCCCGACTTTCCCCCTTTGGAAAGCCACTTCGTTGCAGCTTCCAAGCCGCCTGCTACTATTCACTCCACAGATTCCTCTGAGGAGCGGTGACTTTTTCCAAAAGAAACCAGGTGCTTGCGATTCCTTCCGGGGAGCTCACCCCCAGGAGCATACTGTAGCTAAGGCGCCCACTAAATGTGACCTCTAGTCTCGAGGTAAGGTGCACATTTTCCCATTCCCAGAGATAGGGGCGCCCCGGTTTCCAGGAGGTCTTAGTCAGTGGACGGCTTTAGCTTTAGTATGCCTCACAGCGCTCAAGACTCTCACGTGGGCACTTCTTTCCAAGGAAGTACACTGCGTACCCAAAGCCTTCTGAGCACAAGCAAGGGATACACAGCTCTGGGCACATCCCTCCCTATGCAGTTGGAAGGGCCGGGAACTAAGGTGTTCTCTGAGGCGAGCGTCCCACAGCTTTGAAACAGCCCCAGGAACGCGGTTCTTGGCAGGGTTTCGTTCCCTGCGGGTCTGCCACGTTGAGGAAAACTAAGCGGCCCTGAAAGAAACCACCGGGGCTCCAATTCGGTTTGGGGACTCCTGCTCGACGTCTCTCTAGGTGATGCGGAAACTGGACTTTAGGTCCAGCCCGAAGTAATGCAGAGAGTAACCCCGAGCATTGCTAGGCATTGGGAACATCCGAAGTCACCCAGGTAGGCCTGCTGAGGGCAGTTCGGGGTTTGTGCCGTTCACCACATGCAGCACACACTGCATCCAAAAGTTTCATCGCAGAAGGCCGAACTGTGTTCCACGGGTCTCCCTTGGATTGTCAGAGAAGATGGGTGTATGTGCTGGGTGATCCAGTTGGTAATTGAGAAGCCTGGCAGAGGGCAGTCTTTTCCCCATTTGAAAGGTCGATAGTGGCGGCCTCAAGGCTGACTGAAAGACACTGCCCTTACCCGTCTTCTAGTCACCTCCAGGAGTGCCTCAGTGAAGACAGTGAGTTTTCTCCTACGAATCCAGGTGGTCTCCAGTGCCTTGCTGGGAGCTCATCCCACGCTTGCCCTAGCTAAAGTGTGAAGTCAAAGTGACCCCTAGCCTCAAGGGAAGCGCGAGCGCTTCCTATCAGCCAAGTTGGGTGGGCAGCCACCTCCATGAACCCTGACGCCATAGAGTGCTTTAACTCCTCTGCGGCTTTGCGTAGGCCTAAGAGAGTCGCGTGTGAATTCCTTCTGAGGGAGAGCATGTGCGCTGGGAGTCCCCGTTTTGTTTTCCGAGCCACACAACACAGGACAGACTGCTGGGGTCAGCTCTTGCTACGCAGAGCGAAGGGCAGTGAACTGCTTCTCGCTTGCAGAGCTTGATGTCTACAGCTGTAAGGCAGCCCCGGGACAAAGTTTTGGCCAGTATTACATTCAGCGTGGCTCTCCCTCTGTGGAGGCCCTCCGAACGGCACTGAGAGAATCCCTGAGCCTAAAGTGCATCCTGGCAACCCTTAACCTGTCATCTCACTATTGTGACGCAAGGTACACTGCAGGTGCAGCCTGACAGAAAGTACAGAAAAGCCGGTACGACTCTGAGGCATTTGGACGAGGCAAGGTCCCCTCGGCCTGACTAAGTCATTAAGCGGGTGCTGCTCCTCGTGGCACGCAGAACACCCCCCGTCCAACGAAGTGGGATCCTAGAAAGGCCCAGTGTTGCTGAAAGTCTCCAGGTGTCAGTCAGCGAGTGCTGGCAAATGCGTCGTGGGCTCAAGTTGGCACTGGGAGAATGTGGGAGAAGCCCGACTTTCCCCCTTTGGAAAGCCACTTCGTTGCAGCTTCCAAGCCGCCTGCTACTATTCACTCCACAGATTCCTCTGAGGAGCGGTGACTTTTTCCAAAAGAAACCAGGTGCTTGCGATTCCTTCCGGGGAGCTCACCCCCAGGAGCATACTGTAGCTAAGGCGCCCACTAAATGTGACCTCTAGTCTCGAGGTAAGGTGCACATTTTCCCATTCCCAGAGATAGGGGCGCCCCGGTTTCCAGGAGGTCTTAGTCAGTGGACGGCTTTAGCTTTAGTATGCCTCACAGCGCTCAAGACTCTCACGTGGGCACTTCTTTCCAAGGAAGTACACTGCGTACCCAAAGCCTTCTGAGCACAAGCAAGGGATACACAGCTCTGGGCACATCCCTCCCTATGCAGTTGGAAGGGCCGGGAACTAAGGTGTTCTCTGAGGCGAGCGTCCCACAGCTTTGAAACAGCCCCAGGAACGCGGTTCTTGGCAGGGTTTCGTTCCCTGCGGGTCTGCCACGTTGAGGAAAACTAAGCGGCCCTGAAAGAAACCACCGGGGCTCCAATTCGGTTTGGGGACTCCTGCTCGACGTCTCTCTAGGTGATGCGGAAACTGGACTTTAGGTCCAGCCCGAAGTAATGCAGAGAGTAACCCCGAGCATTGCTAGGCATTGGGAACATCCGAAGTCACCCAGGTAGGCCTGCTGAGGGCAGTTCGGGGTTTGTGCCGTTCACCACATGCAGCACACACTGCATCCAAAAGTTTCATCGCAGAAGGCCGAACTGTGTTCCACGGGTCTCCCTTGGATTGTCAGAGAAGATGGGTGTATGTGCTGGGTGATCCAGTTGGTAATTGAGAAGCCTGGCAGAGGGCAGTCTTTTCCCCATTTGAAAGGTCGATAGTGGCGGCCTCAAGGCTGACTGAAAGACACTGCCCTTACCCGTCTTCTAGTCACCTCCAGGAGTGCCTCAGTGAAGACAGTGAGTTTTCTCCTACGAATCCAGGTGGTCTCCAGTGCCTTGCTGGGAGCTCATCCCACGCTTGCCCTAGCTAAAGTGTGAAGTCAAAGTGACCCCTAGCCTCAAGGGAAGCGCGAGCGCTTCCTATCAGCCAAGTTGGGTGGGCAGCCACCTCCATGAACCCTGACGCCATAGAGTGCTTTAACTCCTCTGCGGCTTTGCGTAGGCCTAAGAGAGTCGCGTGTGAATTCCTTCTGAGGGAGAGCATGTGCGCTGGGAGTCCCCGTTTTGTTTTCCGAGCCACACAACACAGGACAGACTGCTGGGGTCAGCTCTTGCTACGCAGAGCGAAGGGCAGTGAACTGCTTCTCGCTTGCAGAGCTTGATGTCTACAGCTGTAAGGCAGCCCCGGGACAAAGTTTTGGCCAGTATTACATTCAGCGTGGCTCTCCCTCTGTGGAGGCCCTCCGAACGGCACTGAGAGAATCCCTGAGCCTAAAGTGCATCCTGGCAACCCTTAACCTGTCATCTCACTATTGTGACGCAAGGTACACTGCAGGTGCAGCCTGACAGAAAGTACAGAAAAGCCGGTACGACTCTGAGGCATTTGGACGAGGCAAGGTCCCCTCGGCCTGACTAAGTCATTAAGCGGGTGCTGCTCCTCGTGGCACGCAGAACACCCCCCGTCCAACGAAGTGGGATCCTAGAAAGGCCCAGTGTTGCTGAAAGTCTCCAGGTGTCAGTCAGCGAGTGCTGGCAAATGCGTCGTGGGCTCAAGTTGGCACTGGGAGAATGTGGGAGAAGCCCGACTTTCCCCCTTTGGAAAGCCACTTCGTTGCAGCTTCCAAGCCGCCTGCTACTATTCACTCCACAGATTCCTCTGAGGAGCGGTGACTTTTTCCAAAAGAAACCAGGTGCTTGCGATTCCTTCCGGGGAGCTCACCCCCAGGAGCATACTGTAGCTAAGGCGCCCACTAAATGTGACCTCTAGTCTCGAGGTAAGGTGCACATTTTCCCATTCCCAGAGATAGGGGCGCCCCGGTTTCCAGGAGGTCTTAGTCAGTGGACGGCTTTAGCTTTAGTATGCCTCACAGCGCTCAAGACTCTCACGTGGGCACTTCTTTCCAAGGAAGTACACTGCGTACCCAAAGCCTTCTGAGCACAAGCAAGGGATACACAGCTCTGGGCACATCCCTCCCTATGCAGTTGGAAGGGCCGGGAACTAAGGTGTTCTCTGAGGCGAGCGTCCCACAGCTTTGAAACAGCCCCAGGAACGCGGTTCTTGGCAGGGTTTCGTTCCCTGCGGGTCTGCCACGTTGAGGAAAACTAAGCGGCCCTGAAAGAAACCACCGGGGCTCCAATTCGGTTTGGGGACTCCTGCTCGACGTCTCTCTAGGTGATGCGGAAACTGGACTTTAGGTCCAGCCCGAAGTAATGCAGAGAGTAACCCCGAGCATTGCTAGGCATTGGGAACATCCGAAGTCACCCAGGTAGGCCTGCTGAGGGCAGTTCGGGGTTTGTGCCGTTCACCACATGCAGCACACACTGCATCCAAAAGTTTCATCGCAGAAGGCCGAACTGTGTTCCACGGGTCTCCCTTGGATTGTCAGAGAAGATGGGTGTATGTGCTGGGTGATCCAGTTGGTAATTGAGAAGCCTGGCAGAGGGCAGTCTTTTCCCCATTTGAAAGGTCGATAGTGGCGGCCTCAAGGCTGACTGAAAGACACTGCCCTTACCCGTCTTCTAGTCACCTCCAGGAGTGCCTCAGTGAAGACAGTGAGTTTTCTCCTACGAATCCAGGTGGTCTCCAGTGCCTTGCTGGGAGCTCATCCCACGCTTGCCCTAGCTAAAGTGTGAAGTCAAAGTGACCCCTAGCCTCAAGGGAAGCGCGAGCGCTTCCTATCAGCCAAGTTGGGTGGGCAGCCACCTCCATGAACCCTGACGCCATAGAGTGCTTTAACTCCTCTGCGGCTTTGCGTAGGCCTAAGAGAGTCGCGTGTGAATTCCTTCTGAGGGAGAGCATGTGCGCTGGGAGTCCCCGTTTTGTTTTCCGAGCCACACAACACAGGACAGACTGCTGGGGTCAGCTCTTGCTACGCAGAGCGAAGGGCAGTGAACTGCTTCTCGCTTGCAGAGCTTGATGTCTACAGCTGTAAGGCAGCCCCGGGACAAAGTTTTGGCCAGTATTACATTCAGCGTGGCTCTCCCTCTGTGGAGGCCCTCCGAACGGCACTGAGAGAATCCCTGAGCCTAAAGTGCATCCTGGCAACCCTTAACCTGTCATCTCACTATTGTGACGCAAGGTACACTGCAGGTGCAGCCTGACAGAAAGTACAGAAAAGCCGGTACGACTCTGAGGCATTTGGACGAGGCAAGGTCCCCTCGGCCTGACTAAGTCATTAAGCGGGTGCTGCTCCTCGTGGCACGCAGAACACCCCCCGTCCAACGAAGTGGGATCCTAGAAAGGCCCAGTGTTGCTGAAAGTCTCCAGGTGTCAGTCAGCGAGTGCTGGCAAATGCGTCGTGGGCTCAAGTTGGCACTGGGAGAATGTGGGAGAAGCCCGACTTTCCCCCTTTGGAAAGCCACTTCGTTGCAGCTTCCAAGCCGCCTGCTACTATTCACTCCACAGATTCCTCTGAGGAGCGGTGACTTTTTCCAAAAGAAACCAGGTGCTTGCGATTCCTTCCGGGGAGCTCACCCCCAGGAGCATACTGTAGCTAAGGCGCCCACTAAATGTGACCTCTAGTCTCGAGGTAAGGTGCACATTTTCCCATTCCCAGAGATAGGGGCGCCCCGGTTTCCAGGAGGTCTTAGTCAGTGGACGGCTTTAGCTTTAGTATGCCTCACAGCGCTCAAGACTCTCACGTGGGCACTTCTTTCCAAGGAAGTACACTGCGTACCCAAAGCCTTCTGAGCACAAGCAAGGGATACACAGCTCTGGGCACATCCCTCCCTATGCAGTTGGAAGGGCCGGGAACTAAGGTGTTCTCTGAGGCGAGCGTCCCACAGCTTTGAAACAGCCCCAGGAACGCGGTTCTTGGCAGGGTTTCGTTCCCTGCGGGTCTGCCACGTTGAGGAAAACTAAGCGGCCCTGAAAGAAACCACCGGGGCTCCAATTCGGTTTGGGGACTCCTGCTCGACGTCTCTCTAGGTGATGCGGAAACTGGACTTTAGGTCCAGCCCGAAGTAATGCAGAGAGTAACCCCGAGCATTGCTAGGCATTGGGAACATCCGAAGTCACCCAGGTAGGCCTGCTGAGGGCAGTTCGGGGTTTGTGCCGTTCACCACATGCAGCACACACTGCATCCAAAAGTTTCATCGCAGAAGGCCGAACTGTGTTCCACGGGTCTCCCTTGGATTGTCAGAGAAGATGGGTGTATGTGCTGGGTGATCCAGTTGGTAATTGAGAAGCCTGGCAGAGGGCAGTCTTTTCCCCATTTGAAAGGTCGATAGTGGCGGCCTCAAGGCTGACTGAAAGACACTGCCCTTACCCGTCTTCTAGTCACCTCCAGGAGTGCCTCAGTGAAGACAGTGAGTTTTCTCCTACGAATCCAGGTGGTCTCCAGTGCCTTGCTGGGAGCTCATCCCACGCTTGCCCTAGCTAAAGTGTGAAGTCAAAGTGACCCCTAGCCTCAAGGGAAGCGCGAGCGCTTCCTATCAGCCAAGTTGGGTGGGCAGCCACCTCCATGAACCCTGACGCCATAGAGTGCTTTAACTCCTCTGCGGCTTTGCGTAGGCCTAAGAGAGTCGCGTGTGAATTCCTTCTGAGGGAGAGCATGTGCGCTGGGAGTCCCCGTTTTGTTTTCCGAGCCACACAACACAGGACAGACTGCTGGGGTCAGCTCTTGCTACGCAGAGCGAAGGGCAGTGAACTGCTTCTCGCTTGCAGAGCTTGATGTCTACAGCTGTAAGGCAGCCCCGGGACAAAGTTTTGGCCAGTATTACATTCAGCGTGGCTCTCCCTCTGTGGAGGCCCTCCGAACGGCACTGAGAGAATCCCTGAGCCTAAAGTGCATCCTGGCAACCCTTAACCTGTCATCTCACTATTGTGACGCAAGGTACACTGCAGGTGCAGCCTGACAGAAAGTACAGAAAAGCCGGTACGACTCTGAGGCATTTGGACGAGGCAAGGTCCCCTCGGCCTGACTAAGTCATTAAGCGGGTGCTGCTCCTCGTGGCACGCAGAACACCCCCCGTCCAACGAAGTGGGATCCTAGAAAGGCCCAGTGTTGCTGAAAGTCTCCAGGTGTCAGTCAGCGAGTGCTGGCAAATGCGTCGTGGGCTCAAGTTGGCACTGGGAGAATGTGGGAGAAGCCCGACTTTCCCCCTTTGGAAAGCCACTTCGTTGCAGCTTCCAAGCCGCCTGCTACTATTCACTCCACAGATTCCTCTGAGGAGCGGTGACTTTTTCCAAAAGAAACCAGGTGCTTGCGATTCCTTCCGGGGAGCTCACCCCCAGGAGCATACTGTAGCTAAGGCGCCCACTAAATGTGACCTCTAGTCTCGAGGTAAGGTGCACATTTTCCCATTCCCAGAGATAGGGGCGCCCCGGTTTCCAGGAGGTCTTAGTCAGTGGACGGCTTTAGCTTTAGTATGCCTCACAGCGCTCAAGACTCTCACGTGGGCACTTCTTTCCAAGGAAGTACACTGCGTACCCAAAGCCTTCTGAGCACAAGCAAGGGATACACAGCTCTGGGCACATCCCTCCCTATGCAGTTGGAAGGGCCGGGAACTAAGGTGTTCTCTGAGGCGAGCGTCCCACAGCTTTGAAACAGCCCCAGGAACGCGGTTCTTGGCAGGGTTTCGTTCCCTGCGGGTCTGCCACGTTGAGGAAAACTAAGCGGCCCTGAAAGAAACCACCGGGGCTCCAATTCGGTTTGGGGACTCCTGCTCGACGTCTCTCTAGGTGATGCGGAAACTGGACTTTAGGTCCAGCCCGAAGTAATGCAGAGAGTAACCCCGAGCATTGCTAGGCATTGGGAACATCCGAAGTCACCCAGGTAGGCCTGCTGAGGGCAGTTCGGGGTTTGTGCCGTTCACCACATGCAGCACACACTGCATCCAAAAGTTTCATCGCAGAAGGCCGAACTGTGTTCCACGGGTCTCCCTTGGATTGTCAGAGAAGATGGGTGTATGTGCTGGGTGATCCAGTTGGTAATTGAGAAGCCTGGCAGAGGGCAGTCTTTTCCCCATTTGAAAGGTCGATAGTGGCGGCCTCAAGGCTGACTGAAAGACACTGCCCTTACCCGTCTTCTAGTCACCTCCAGGAGTGCCTCAGTGAAGACAGTGAGTTTTCTCCTACGAATCCAGGTGGTCTCCAGTGCCTTGCTGGGAGCTCATCCCACGCTTGCCCTAGCTAAAGTGTGAAGTCAAAGTGACCCCTAGCCTCAAGGGAAGCGCGAGCGCTTCCTATCAGCCAAGTTGGGTGGGCAGCCACCTCCATGAACCCTGACGCCATAGAGTGCTTTAACTCCTCTGCGGCTTTGCGTAGGCCTAAGAGAGTCGCGTGTGAATTCCTTCTGAGGAGAGAGCATGTGCGCTGGGAGTCCCCGTTTTGTTTTCCGAGCCACACAACACAGGACAGACTGCTGGGGTCAGCTCTTGCTACGCAGAGCGAAGGGCAGTGAACTGCTTCTCGCTTGCAGAGCTTGATGTCTACAGCTGTAAGGCAGCCCCGGGACAAAGTTTTGGCCAGTATTACATTCAGCGTGGCTCTCCCTCTGTGGAGGCCCTCCGAACGGCACTGAGAGAATCCCTGAGCCTAAAGTGCATCCTGGCAACCCTTAACCTGTCATCTCACTATTGTGACGCAAGGTACACTGCAGGTGCAGCCTGACAGAAAGTACAGAAAAGCCGGTACGACTCTGAGGCATTTGGACGAGGCAAGGTCCCCTCGGCCTGACTAAGTCATTAAGCGGGTGCTGCTCCTCGTGGCACGCAGAACACCCCCCGTCCAACGAAGTGGGATCCTAGAAAGGCCCAGTGTTGCTGAAAGTCTCCAGGTGTCAGTCAGCGAGTGCTGGCAAATGCGTCGTGGGCTCAAGTTGGCACTGGGAGAATGTGGGAGAAGCCCGACTTTCCCCCTTTGGAAAGCCACTTCGTTGCAGCTTCCAAGCCGCCTGCTACTATTCACTCCACAGATTCCTCTGAGGAGCGGTGACTTTTTCCAAAAGAAACCAGGTGCTTGCGATTCCTTCCGGGGAGCTCACCCCCAGGAGCATACTGTAGCTAAGGCGCCCACTAAATGTGACCTCTAGTCTCGAGGTAAGGTGCACATTTTCCCATTCCCAGAGATAGGGGGCCCCGGTTTCCAGGAGGTCTTAGTCAGTGGACGGCTTTAGCTTTAGTATGCCTCACAGCGCTCAAGACTCTCACGTGGGCACTTCTTTCCAAGGAAGTACACTGCGTACCCAAAGCCTTCTGAGCACAAGCAAGGGATACACAGCTCTGGGCACATCCCTCCCTATGCAGTTGGAAGGGCCGGGAACTAAGGTGTTCTCTGAGGCGAGCGTCCCACAGCTTTGAAACAGCCCCAGGAACGCGGTTCTTGGCAGGGTTTCGTTCCCTGCGGGTCTGCCACGTTGAGGAAAACTAAGCGGCCCTGAAAGAAACCACCGGGGCTCCAATTCGGTTTGGGGACTCCTGCTCGACGTCTCTCTAGGTGATGCGGAAACTGGACTTTAGGTCCAGCCCGAAGTAATGCAGAGAGTAACCCCGAGCATTGCTAGGCATTGGGAACATCCGAAGTCACCCAGGTAGGCCTGCTGAGGGCAGTTCGGGGTTTGTGCCGTTCACCACATGCAGCACACACTGCATCCAAAAGTTTCATCGCAGAAGGCCGAACTGTGTTCCACGGGTCTCCCTTGGATTGTCAGAGAAGATGGGTGTATGTGCTGGGTGATCCAGTTGGTAATTGAGAAGCCTGGCAGAGGGCAGTCTTTTCCCCATTTGAAAGGTCGATAGTGGCGGCCTCAAGGCTGACTGAAAGACACTGCCCTTACCCGTCTTCTAGTCACCTCCAGGAGTGCCTCAGTGAAGACAGTGAGTTTTCTCCTACGAATCCAGGTGGTCTCCAGTGCCTTGCTGGGAGCTCATCCCACGCTTGCCCTAGCTAAAGTGTGAAGTCAAAGTGACCCCTAGCCTCAAGGGAAGCGCGAGCGCTTCCTATCAGCCAAGTTGGGTGGGCAGCCACCTCCATGAACCCTGACGCCATAGAGTGCTTTAACTCCTCTGCGGCTTTGCGTAGGCCTAAGAGAGTCGCGTGTGAATTCCTTCTGAGGGAGAGCATGTGCGCTGGGAGTCCCCGTTTTGTTTTCCGAGCCACACAACACAGGACAGACTGCTGGGGTCAGCTCTTGCTACGCAGAGCGAAGGGCAGTGAACTGCTTCTCGCTTGCAGAGCTTGATGTCTACAGCTGTAAGGCAGCCCCGGGACAAAGTTTTGGCCAGTATTACATTCAGCGTGGCTCTCCCTCTGTGGAGGCCCTCCGAACGGCACTGAGAGAATCCCTGAGCCTAAAGTGCATCCTGGCAACCCTTAACCTGTCATCTCACTATTGTGACGCAAGGTACACTGCAGGTGCAGCCTGACAGAAAGTACAGAAAAGCCGGTACGACTCTGAGGCATTTGGACGAGGCAAGGTCCCCTCGGCCTGACTAAGTCATTAAGCGGGTGCTGCTCCTCGTGGCACGCAGAACACCCCCCGTCCAACGAAGTGGGATCCTAGAAAGGCCCAGTGTTGCTGAAAGTCTCCAGGTGTCAGTCAGCGAGTGCTGGCAAATGCGTCGTGGGCTCAAGTTGGCACTGGGAGAATGTGGGAGAAGCCCGACTTTCCCCCTTTGGAAAGCCACTTCGTTGCAGCTTCCAAGCCGCCTGCTACTATTCACTCCACAGATTCCTCTGAGGAGCGGTGACTTTTTCCAAAAGAAACCAGGTGCTTGCGATTCCTTCCGGGGAGCTCACCCCCAGGAGCATACTGTAGCTAAGGCGCCCACTAAATGTGACCTCTAGTCTCGAGGTAAGGTGCACATTTTCCCATTCCCAGAGATAGGGGCGCCCCGGTTTCCAGGAGGTCTTAGTCAGTGGACGGCTTTAGCTTTAGTATGCCTCACAGCGCTCAAGACTCTCACGTGGGCACTTCTTTCCAAGGAAGTACACTGCGTACCCAAAGCCTTCTGAGCACAAGCAAGGGATACACAGCTCTGGGCACATCCCTCCCTATGCAGTTGGAAGGGCCGGGAACTAAGGTGTTCTCTGAGGCGAGCGTCCCACAGCTTTGAAACAGCCCCAGGAACGCGGTTCTTGGCAGGGTTTCGTTCCCTGCGGGTCTGCCACGTTGAGGAAAACTAAGCGGCCCTGAAAGAAACCACCGGGGCTCCAATTCGGTTTGGGGACTCCTGCTCGACGTCTCTCTAGGTGATGCGGAAACTGGACTTTAGGTCCAGCCCGAAGTAATGCAGAGAGTAACCCCGAGCATTGCTAGGCATTGGGAACATCCGAAGTCACCCAGGTAGGCCTGCTGAGGGCAGTTCGGGGTTTGTGCCGTTCACCACATGCAGCACACACTGCATCCAAAAGTTTCATCGCAGAAGGCCGAACTGTGTTCCACGGGTCTCCCTTGGATTGTCAGAGAAGATGGGTGTATGTGCTGGGTGATCCAGTTGGTAATTGAGAAGCCTGGCAGAGGGCAGTCTTTTCCCCATTTGAAAGGTCGATAGTGGCGGCCTCAAGGCTGACTGAAAGACACTGCCCTTACCCGTCTTCTAGTCACCTCCAGGAGTGCCTCAGTGAAGACAGTGAGTTTTCTCCTACGAATCCAGGTGGTCTCCAGTGCCTTGCTGGGAGCTCATCCCACGCTTGCCCTAGCTAAAGTGTGAAGTCAAAGTGACCCCTAGCCTCAAGGGAAGCGCGAGCGCTTCCTATCAGCCAAGTTGGGTGGGCAGCCACCTCCATGAACCCTGACGCCATAGAGTGCTTTAACTCCTCTGCGGCTTTGCGTAGGCCTAAGAGAGTCGCGTGTGAATTCCTTCTGAGGGAGAGCATGTGCGCTGGGAGTCCCCGTTTTGTTTTCCGAGCCACACAACACAGGACAGACTGCTGGGGTCAGCTCTTGCTACGCAGAGCGAAGGGCAGTGAACTGCTTCTCGCTTGCAGAGCTTGATGTCTACAGCTGTAAGGCAGCCCCGGGACAAAGTTTTGGCCAGTATTACATTCAGCGTGGCTCTCCCTCTGTGGAGGCCCTCCGAACGGCACTGAGAGAATCCCTGAGCCTAAAGTGCATCCTGGCAACCCTTAACCTGTCATCTCACTATTGTGACGCAAGGTACACTGCAGGTGCAGCCTGACAGAAAGTACAGAAAAGCCGGTACGACTCTGAGGCATTTGGACGAGGCAAGGTCCCCTCGGCCTGACTAAGTCATTAAGCGGGTGCTGCTCCTCGTGGCACGCAGAACACCCCCCGTCCAACGAAGTGGGATCCTAGAAAGGCCCAGTGTTGCTGAAAGTCTCCAGGTGTCAGTCAGCGAGTGCTGGCAAATGCGTCGTGGGCTCAAGTTGGCACTGGGAGAATGTGGGAGAAGCCCGACTTTCCCCCTTTGGAAAGCCACTTCGTTGCAGCTTCCAAGCCGCCTGCTACTATTCACTCCACAGATTCCTCTGAGGAGCGGTGACTTTTTCCAAAAGAAACCAGGTGCTTGCGATTCCTTCCGGGGAGCTCACCCCCAGGAGCATACTGTAGCTAAGGCGCCCACTAAATGTGACCTCTAGTCTCGAGGTAAGGTGCACATTTTCCCATTCCCAGAGATAGGGGCGCCCCGGTTTCCAGGAGGTCTTAGTCAGTGGACGGCTTTAGCTTTAGTATGCCTCACAGCGCTCAAGACTCTCACGTGGGCACTTCTTTCCAAGGAAGTACACTGCGTACCCAAAGCCTTCTGAGCACAAGCAAGGGATACACAGCTCTGGGCACATCCCTCCCTATGCAGTTGGAAGGGCCGGGAACTAAGGTGTTCTCTGAGGCGAGCGTCCCACAGCTTTGAAACAGCCCCAGGAACGCGGTTCTTGGCAGGGTTTCGTTCCCTGCGGGTCTGCCACGTTGAGGAAAACTAAGCGGCCCTGAAAGAAACCACCGGGGCTCCAATTCGGTTTGGGGACTCCTGCTCGACGTCTCTCTAGGTGATGCGGAAACTGGACTTTAGGTCCAGCCCGAAGTAATGCAGAGAGTAACCCCGAGCATTGCTAGGCATTGGGAACATCCGAAGTCACCCAGGTAGGCCTGCTGAGGGCAGTTCGGGGTTTGTGCCGTTCACCACATGCAGCACACACTGCATCCAAAAGTTTCATCGCAGAAGGCCGAACTGTGTTCCACGGGTCTCCCTTGGATTGTCAGAGAAGATGGGTGTATGTGCTGGGTGATCCAGTTGGTAATTGAGAAGCCTGGCAGAGGGCAGTCTTTTCCCCATTTGAAAGGTCGATAGTGGCGGCCTCAAGGCTGACTGAAAGACACTGCCCTTACCCGTCTTCTAGTCACCTCCAGGAGTGCCTCAGTGAAGACAGTGAGTTTTCTCCTACGAATCCAGGTGGTCTCCAGTGCCTTGCTGGGAGCTCATCCCACGCTTGCCCTAGCTAAAGTGTGAAGTCAAAGTGACCCCTAGCCTCAAGGGAAGCGCGAGCGCTTCCTATCAGCCAAGTTGGGTGGGCAGCCACCTCCATGAACCCTGACGCCATAGAGTGCTTTAACTCCTCTGCGGCTTTGCGTAGGCCTAAGAGAGTCGCGTGTGAATTCCTTCTGAGGGAGAGCATGTGCGCTGGGAGTCCCCGTTTTGTTTTCCGAGCCACACAACACAGGACAGACTGCTGGGGTCAGCTCTTGCTACGCAGAGCGAAGGGCAGTGAACTGCTTCTCGCTTGCAGAGCTTGATGTCTACAGCTGTAAGGCAGCCCCGGGACAAAGTTTTGGCCAGTATTACATTCAGCGTGGCTCTCCCTCTGTGGAGGCCCTCCGAACGGCACTGAGAGAATCCCTGAGCCTAAAGTGCATCCTGGCAACCCTTAACCTGTCATCTCACTATTGTGACGCAAGGTACACTGCAGGTGCAGCCTGACAGAAAGTACAGAAAAGCCGGTACGACTCTGAGGCATTTGGACGAGGCAAGGTCCCCTCGGCCTGACTAAGTCATTAAGCGGGTGCTGCTCCTCGTGGCACGCAGAACACCCCCCGTCCAACGAAGTGGGATCCTAGAAAGGCCCAGTGTTGCTGAAAGTCTCCAGGTGTCAGTCAGCGAGTGCTGGCAAATGCGTCGTGGGCTCAAGTTGGCACTGGGAGAATGTGGGAGAAGCCCGACTTTCCCCCTTTGGAAAGCCACTTCGTTGCAGCTTCCAAGCCGCCTGCTACTATTCACTCCACAGATTCCTCTGAGGAGCGGTGACTTTTTCCAAAAGAAACCAGGTGCTTGCGATTCCTTCCGGGGAGCTCACCCCCAGGAGCATACTGTAGCTAAGGCGCCCACTAAATGTGACCTCTAGTCTCGAGGTAAGGTGCACATTTTCCCATTCCCAGAGATAGGGGCGCCCCGGTTTCCAGGAGGTCTTAGTCAGTGGACGGCTTTAGCTTTAGTATGCCTCACAGCGCTCAAGACTCTCACGTGGGCACTTCTTTCCAAGGAAGTACACTGCGTACCCAAAGCCTTCTGAGCACAAGCAAGGGATACACAGCTCTGGGCACATCCCTCCCTATGCAGTTGGAAGGGCCGGGAACTAAGGTGTTCTCTGAGGCGAGCGTCCCACAGCTTTGAAACAGCCCCAGGAACGCGGTTCTTGGCAGGGTTTCGTTCCCTGCGGGTCTGCCACGTTGAGGAAAACTAAGCGGCCCTGAAAGAAACCACCGGGGCTCCAATTCGGTTTGGGGACTCCTGCTCGACGTCTCTCTAGGTGATGCGGAAACTGGACTTTAGGTCCAGCCCGAAGTAATGCAGAGAGTAACCCCGAGCATTGCTAGGCATTGGGAACATCCGAAGTCACCCAGGTAGGCCTGCTGAGGGCAGTTCGGGGTTTGTGCCGTTCACCACATGCAGCACACACTGCATCCAAAAGTTTCATCGCAGAAGGCCGAACTGTGTTCCACGGGTCTCCCTTGGATTGTCAGAGAAGATGGGTGTATGTGCTGGGTGATCCAGTTGGTAATTGAGAAGCCTGGCAGAGGGCAGTCTTTTCCCCATTTGAAAGGTCGATAGTGGCGGCCTCAAGGCTGACTGAAAGACACTGCCCTTACCCGTCTTCTAGTCACCTCCAGGAGTGCCTCAGTGAAGACAGTGAGTTTTCTCCTACGAATCCAGGTGGTCTCCAGTGCCTTGCTGGGAGCTCATCCCACGCTTGCCCTAGCTAAAGTGTGAAGTCAAAGTGACCCCTAGCCTCAAGGGAAGCGCGAGCGCTTCCTATCAGCCAAGTTGGGTGGGCAGCCACCTCCATGAACCCTGACGCCATAGAGTGCTTTAACTCCTCTGCGGCTTTGCGTAGGCCTAAGAGAGTCGCGTGTGAATTCCTTCTGAGGGAGAGCATGTGCGCTGGGAGTCCCCGTTTTGTTTTCCGAGCCACACAACACAGGACAGACTGCTGGGGTCAGCTCTTGCTACGCAGAGCGAAGGGCAGTGAACTGCTTCTCGCTTGCAGAGCTTGATGTCTACAGCTGTAAGGCAGCCCCGGGACAAAGTTTTGGCCAGTATTACATTCAGCGTGGCTCTCCCTCTGTGGAGGCCCTCCGAACGGCACTGAGAGAATCCCTGAGCCTAAAGTGCATCCTGGCAACCCTTAACCTGTCATCTCACTATTGTGACGCAAGGTACACTGCAGGTGCAGCCTGACAGAAAGTACAGAAAAGCCGGTACGACTCTGAGGCATTTGGACGAGGCAAGGTCCCCTCGGCCTGACTAAGTCATTAAGCGGGTGCTGCTCCTCGTGGCACGCAGAACACCCCCCCGTCCAACGAAGTGGGATCCTAGAAAGGCCCAGTGTTGCTGAAAGTCTCCAGGTGTCAGTCAGCGAGTGCTGGCAAATGCGTCGTGGGCTCAAGTTGGCACTGGGAGAATGTGGGAGAAGCCCGACTTTCCCCCTTTGGAAAGCCACTTCGTTGCAGCTTCCAAGCCGCCTGCTACTATTCACTCCACAGATTCCTCTGAGGAGCGGTGACTTTTTCCAAAAGAAACCAGGTGCTTGCGATTCCTTCCGGGGAGCTCACCCCCAGGAGCATACTGTAGCTAAGGCGCCCACTAAATGTGACCTCTAGTCTCGAGGTAAGGTGCACATTTTCCCATTCCCAGAGATAGGGGCGCCCCGGTTTCCAGGAGGTCTTAGTCAGTGGACGGCTTTAGCTTTAGTATGCCTCACAGCGCTCAAGACTCTCACGTGGGCACTTCTTTCCAAGGAAGTACACTGCGTACCCAAAGCCTTCTGAGCACAAGCAAGGGATACACAGCTCTGGGCACATCCCTCCCTATGCAGTTGGAAGGGCCGGGAACTAAGGTGTTCTCTGAGGCGAGCGTCCCACAGCTTTGAAACAGCCCCAGGAACGCGGTTCTTGGCAGGGTTTCGTTCCCTGCGGGTCTGCCACGTTGAGGAAAACTAAGCGGCCCTGAAAGAAACCACCGGGGCTCCAATTCGGTTTGGGGACTCCTGCTCGACGTCTCTCTAGGTGATGCGGAAACTGGACTTTAGGTCCAGCCCGAAGTAATGCAGAGAGTAACCCCGAGCATTGCTAGGCATTGGGAACATCCGAAGTCACCCAGGTAGGCCTGCTGAGGGCAGTTCGGGGTTTGTGCCGTTCACCACATGCAGCACACACTGCATCCAAAAGTTTCATCGCAGAAGGCCGAACTGTGTTCCACGGGTCTCCCTTGGATTGTCAGAGAAGATGGGTGTATGTGCTGGGTGATCCAGTTGGTAATTGAGAAGCCTGGCAGAGGGCAGTCTTTTCCCCATTTGAAAGGTCGATAGTGGCGGCCTCAAGGCTGACTGAAAGACACTGCCCTTACCCGTCTTCTAGTCACCTCCAGGAGTGCCTCAGTGAAGACAGTGAGTTTTCTCCTACGAATCCAGGTGGTCTCCAGTGCCTTGCTGGGAGCTCATCCCACGCTTGCCCTAGCTAAAGTGTGAAGTCAAAGTGACCCCTAGCCTCAAGGGAAGCGCGAGCGCTTCCTATCAGCCAAGTTGGGTGGGCAGCCACCTCCATGAACCCTGACGCCATAGAGTGCTTTAACTCCTCTGCGGCTTTGCGTAGGCCTAAGAGAGTCGCGTGTGAATTCCTTCTGAGGGAGAGCATGTGCGCTGGGAGTCCCCGTTTTGTTTTCCGAGCCACACAACACAGGACAGACTGCTGGGGTCAGCTCTTGCTACGCAGAGCGAAGGGCAGTGAACTGCTTCTCGCTTGCAGAGCTTGATGTCTACAGCTGTAAGGCAGCCCCGGGACAAAGTTTTGGCCAGTATTACATTCAGCGTGGCTCTCCCTCTGTGGAGGCCCTCCGAACGGCACTGAGAGAATCCCTGAGCCTAAAGTGCATCCTGGCAACCCTTAACCTGTCATCTCACTATTGTGACGCAAGGTACACTGCAGGTGCAGCCTGACAGAAAGTACAGAAAAGCCGGTACGACTCTGAGGCATTTGGACGAGGCAAGGTCCCTCGGCCTGACTAAGTCATTAAGCGGGTGCTGCTCCTCGTGGCACGCAGAACACCCCCCCGTCCAACGAAGTGGGATCCTAGAAAGGCCCAGTGTTGCTGAAAGTCTCCAGGTGTCAGTCAGCGAGTGCTGGCAAATGCGTCGTGGGCTCAAGTTGGCACTGGGAGAATGTGGGAGAAGCCCGACTTTCCCCCTTTGGAAAGCCACTTCGTTGCAGCTTCCAAGCCGCCTGCTACTATTCACTCCACAGATTCCTCTGAGGAGCGGTGACTTTTTCCAAAAGAAACCAGGTGCTTGCGATTCCTTCCGGGGAGCTCACCCCCAGGAGCATACTGTAGCTAAGGCGCCCACTAAATGTGACCTCTAGTCTCGAGGTAAGGTGCACATTTTCCCATTCCCAGAGATAGGGGCGCCCCGGTTTCCAGGAGGTCTTAGTCAGTGGACGGCTTTAGCTTTAGTATGCCTCACAGCGCTCAAGACTCTCACGTGGGCACTTCTTTCCAAGGAAGTACACTGCGTACCCAAAGCCTTCTGAGCACAAGCAAGGGATACACAGCTCTGGGCACATCCCTCCCTATGCAGTTGGAAGGGCCGGGAACTAAGGTGTTCTCTGAGGCGAGCGTCCCACAGCTTTGAAACAGCCCCAGGAACGCGGTTCTTGGCAGGGTTTCGTTCCCTGCGGGTCTGCCACGTTGAGGAAAACTAAGCGGCCCTGAAAGAAACCACCGGGGCTCCAATTCGGTTTGGGGACTCCTGCTCGACGTCTCTCTAGGTGATGCGGAAACTGGACTTTAGGTCCAGCCCGAAGTAATGCAGAGAGTAACCCCGAGCATTGCTAGGCATTGGGAACATCCGAAGTCACCCAGGTAGGCCTGCTGAGGGCAGTTCGGGGTTTGTGCCGTTCACCACATGCAGCACACACTGCATCCAAAAGTTTCATCGCAGAAGGCCGAACTGTGTTCCACGGGTCTCCCTTGGATTGTCAGAGAAGATGGGTGTATGTGCTGGGTGATCCAGTTGGTAATTGAGAAGCCTGGCAGAGGGCAGTCTTTTCCCCATTTGAAAGGTCGATAGTGGCGGCCTCAAGGCTGACTGAAAGACACTGCCCTTACCCGTCTTCTAGTCACCTCCAGGAGTGCCTCAGTGAAGACAGTGAGTTTTCTCCTACGAATCCAGGTGGTCTCCAGTGCCTTGCTGGGAGCTCATCCCACGCTTGCCCTAGCTAAAGTGTGAAGTCAAAGTGACCCCTAGCCTCAAGGGAAGCGCGAGCGCTTCCTATCAGCCAAGTTGGGTGGGCAGCCACCTCCATGAACCCTGACGCCATAGAGTGCTTTAACTCCTCTGCGGCTTTGCGTAGGCCTAAGAGAGTCGCGTGTGAATTCCTTCTGAGGGAGAGCATGTGCGCTGGGAGTCCCCGTTTTGTTTTCCGAGCCACACAACACAGGACAGACTGCTGGGGTCAGCTCTTGCTACGCAGAGCGAAGGGCAGTGAACTGCTTCTCGCTTGCAGAGCTTGATGTCTACAGCTGTAAGGCAGCCCCGGGACAAAGTTTTGGCCAGTATTACATTCAGCGTGGCTCTCCCTCTGTGGAGGCCCTCCGAACGGCACTGAGAGAATCCCTGAGCCTAAAGTGCATCCTGGCAACCCTTAACCTGTCATCTCACTATTGTGACGCAAGGTACACTGCAGGTGCAGCCTGACAGAAAGTACAGAAAAGCCGGTACGACTCTGAGGCATTTGGACGAGGCAAGGTCCCCTCGGCCTGACTAAGTCATTAAGCGGGTGCTGCTCCTCGTGGCACGCAGAACACCCCCCCGTCCAACGAAGTGGGATCCTAGAAAGGCCCAGTGTTGCTGAAAGTCTCCAGGTGTCAGTCAGCGAGTGCTGGCAAATGCGTCGTGGGCTCAAGTTGGCACTGGGAGAATGTGGGAGAAGCCCGACTTTCCCCCTTTGGAAAGCCACTTCGTTGCAGCTTCCAAGCCGCCTGCTACTATTCACTCCACAGATTCCTCTGAGGAGCGGTGACTTTTTCCAAAAGAAACCAGGTGCTTGCGATTCCTTCCGGGGAGCTCACCCCCAGGAGCATACTGTAGCTAAGGCGCCCACTAAATGTGACCTCTAGTCTCGAGGTAAGGTGCACATTTTCCCATTCCCAGAGATAGGGGCGCCCCGGTTTCCAGGAGGTCTTAGTCAGTGGACGGCTTTAGCTTTAGTATGCCTCACAGCGCTCAAGACTCTCACGTGGGCACTTCTTTCCAAGGAAGTACACTGCGTACCCAAAGCCTTCTGAGCACAAGCAAGGGATACACAGCTCTGGGCACATCCCTCCCTATGCAGTTGGAAGGGCCGGGAACTAAGGTGTTCTCTGAGGCGAGCGTCCCACAGCTTTGAAACAGCCCCAGGAACGCGGTTCTTGGCAGGGTTTCGTTCCCTGCGGGTCTGCCACGTTGAGGAAAACTAAGCGGCCCTGAAAGAAACCACCGGGGCTCCAATTCGGTTTGGGGACTCCTGCTCGACGTCTCTCTAGGTGATGCGGAAACTGGACTTTAGGTCCAGCCCGAAGTAATGCAGAGAGTAACCCCGAGCATTGCTAGGCATTGGGAACATCCGAAGTCACCCAGGTAGGCCTGCTGAGGGCAGTTCGGGGTTTGTGCCGTTCACCACATGCAGCACACACTGCATCCAAAAGTTTCATCGCAGAAGGCCGAACTGTGTTCCACGGGTCTCCCTTGGATTGTCAGAGAAGATGGGTGTATGTGCTGGGTGATCCAGTTGGTAATTGAGAAGCCTGGCAGAGGGCAGTCTTTTCCCCATTTGAAAGGTCGATAGTGGCGGCCTCAAGGCTGACTGAAAGACACTGCCCTTACCCGTCTTCTAGTCACCTCCAGGAGTGCCTCAGTGAAGACAGTGAGTTTTCTCCTACGAATCCAGGTGGTCTCCAGTGCCTTGCTGGGAGCTCATCCCACGCTTGCCCTAGCTAAAGTGTGAAGTCAAAGTGACCCCTAGCCTCAAGGGAAGCGCGAGCGCTTCCTATCAGCCAAGTTGGGTGGGCAGCCACCTCCATGAACCCTGACGCCATAGAGTGCTTTAACTCCTCTGCGGCTTTGCGTAGGCCTAAGAGAGTCGCGTGTGAATTCCTTCTGAGGGAGAGCATGTGCGCTGGGAGTCCCCGTTTTGTTTTCCGAGCCACACAACACAGGACAGACTGCTGGGGTCAGCTCTTGCTACGCAGAGCGAAGGGCAGTGAACTGCTTCTCGCTTGCAGAGCTTGATGTCTACAGCTGTAAGGCAGCCCCGGGACAAAGTTTTGGCCAGTATTACATTCAGCGTGGCTCTCCCTCTGTGGAGGCCCTCCGAACGGCACTGAGAGAATCCCTGAGCCTAAAGTGCATCCTGGCAACCCTTAACCTGTCATCTCACTATTGTGACGCAAGGTACACTGCAGGTGCAGCCTGACAGAAAGTACAGAAAAGCCGGTACGACTCTGAGGCATTTGGACGAGGCAAGGTCCCCTCGGCCTGACTAAGTCATTAAGCGGGTGCTGCTCCTCGTGGCACGCAGAACACCCCCCCGTCCAACGAAGTGGGATCCTAGAAAGGCCCAGTGTTGCTGAAAGTCTCCAGGTGTCAGTCAGCGAGTGCTGGCAAATGCGTCGTGGGCTCAAGTTGGCACTGGGAGAATGTGGGAGAAGCCCGACTTTCCCCCTTTGGAAAGCCACTTCGTTGCAGCTTCCAAGCCGCCTGCTACTATTCACTCCACAGATTCCTCTGAGGAGCGGTGACTTTTTCCAAAAGAAACCAGGTGCTTGCGATTCCTTCCGGGGAGCTCACCCCCAGGAGCATACTGTAGCTAAGGCGCCCACTAAATGTGACCTCTAGTCTCGAGGTAAGGTGCACATTTTCCCATTCCCAGAGATAGGGGCGCCCCGGTTTCCAGGAGGTCTTAGTCAGTGGACGGCTTTAGCTTTAGTATGCCTCACAGCGCTCAAGACTCTCACGTGGGCACTTCTTTCCAAGGAAGTACACTGCGTACCCAAAGCCTTCTGAGCACAAGCAAGGGATACACAGCTCTGGGCACATCCCTCCCTATGCAGTTGGAAGGGCCGGGAACTAAGGTGTTCTCTGAGGCGAGCGTCCCACAGCTTTGAAACAGCCCCAGGAACGCGGTTCTTGGCAGGGTTTCGTTCCCTGCGGGTCTGCCACGTTGAGGAAAACTAAGCGGCCCTGAAAGAAACCACCGGGGCTCCAATTCGGTTTGGGGACTCCTGCTCGACGTCTCTCTAGGTGATGCGGAAACTGGACTTTAGGTCCAGCCCGAAGTAATGCAGAGAGTAACCCCGAGCATTGCTAGGCATTGGGAACATCCGAAGTCACCCAGGTAGGCCTGCTGAGGGCAGTTCGGGGTTTGTGCCGTTCACCACATGCAGCACACACTGCATCCAAAAGTTTCATCGCAGAAGGCCGAACTGTGTTCCACGGGTCTCCCTTGGATTGTCAGAGAAGATGGGTGTATGTGCTGGGTGATCCAGTTGGTAATTGAGAAGCCTGGCAGAGGGCAGTCTTTTCCCCATTTGAAAGGTCGATAGTGGCGGCCTCAAGGCTGACTGAAAGACACTGCCCTTACCCGTCTTCTAGTCACCTCCAGGAGTGCCTCAGTGAAGACAGTGAGTTTTCTCCTACGAATCCAGGTGGTCTCCAGTGCCTTGCTGGGAGCTCATCCCACGCTTGCCCTAGCTAAAGTGTGAAGTCAAAGTGACCCCTAGCCTCAAGGGAAGCGCGAGCGCTTCCTATCAGCCAAGTTGGGTGGGCAGCCACCTCCATGAACCCTGACGCCATAGAGTGCTTTAACTCCTCTGCGGCTTTGCGTAGGCCTAAGAGAGTCGCGTGTGAATTCCTTCTGAGGGAGAGCATGTGCGCTGGGAGTCCCCGTTTTGTTTTCCGAGCCACACAACACAGGACAGACTGCTGGGGTCAGCTCTTGCTACGCAGAGCGAAGGGCAGTGAACTGCTTCTCGCTTGCAGAGCTTGATGTCTACAGCTGTAAGGCAGCCCCGGGACAAAGTTTTGGCCAGTATTACATTCAGCGTGGCTCTCCCTCTGTGGAGGCCCTCCGAACGGCACTGAGAGAATCCCTGAGCCTAAAGTGCATCCTGGCAACCCTTAACCTGTC
>NW_028294024.1:0-31302 GCF_964341445.2 Mesoplodon mirus | reverse complement strand
TACACGTCCGTGTTAGCCGATCGCCATGGGCTAGCATTGCGCATTTGCAAAGGGGTGGATCTATCGAGGAAGATTACTGCATGCTACTAAGATTTTTTTAATTAAAAAGTTAACCCTTAGACAAGCTACAGAGTAGCACAATATGTCGATTCGTTAGGGTGATCTTGGTTTACTATTCACTATGGTTGGACATTACACGTCCATGTTAGCCGATCTTCATGGGCTAGCATTGCGCATTTGCAAAGGGGTGGATCTATCGAGGAAGATTACTGCATGTTACTAAGATTTTTTTAATTAAAAAGATAACCCTTAGACAAGCTACAGAGTAGCAGCATATGTCGATTTGTTACGCTGATCATGGTTTACTATTCACTATGGTTAGACATTACACGTCCATGTTAGCCGATCTTCATGGGCTAGCATTGCGCATTTGCAAAGGGGTAGATCTATCAAGGAATGTTACTGCATGCTATTAAGATTTTTTTATTAAAAAGTTAACCCTTATCCAAGCTACAGAGTAGCAGCATATGTCGATTTGTTACGCTGATCATGGTTTACTATTCACTATGCTTAGACATTACACGTCCGTGTTAGCCGATCGTCATGGGCTAGCATTGAATATTTGCAAAAGGGTAGATCTATCAAGGAATGTTACTGCATGCTACTAAGATTTTTTTAATTAAAAAGTTATCCCTTAGACAAGCTACAGAGTAGCACAATATGTCGATTAGTTAGGGTGATCTTGGTTTAGTATTCACTATGGTTAGATATTACACGTCCATGTTAGCCGATCTTCATGGGCTAGCATTGCGCATTTGCAAAGGGGTAGATCTATTAAGGAATGTTACTGCATGCTACTAAGATTTTTTTAATTAAAAAGTTAACCCCTAGACAAGCTACATAGTAGTACAATATGTCGATTCGTTAGGGTGATCTTGGTTTACTATTCACTATGCTTAGACATTACACGTCCGTGTTAGCCGATCGTCATGGGCTAGCATTGAGCATTTGCAAAGGGGTAGATCTATCAAGGAATGTTACTGCATTCTACTAAGATTTTTTTAATTAAAAAGTTAACCCTTAGCCAAGCTACAGAGTAGCAGAATATGTCGATTTGTTACACTGATCACGGTTTACTATTCACTATGGTTAGACACTACACGTCCGTGTTAGCCGATCGTCATGGGCTAGCATTGAGCATCTGCAAAGGGGTAGATCTACCGAGGAAGATTACTGCATGCTACTAAGATTTTTTTAATTAAAAGGTTAACCCTTAGACAAGTTACAGAGTAGCACAATATGTCGATTAGTTAGGATGATCTTGGTTTACTATTCACTATGGTTAGACATTACACGTCCATGTTAGCCGATCTTCATGGGCAAGCATTGCGCATTTGCAAAGGGGTAGATCTATCAAGGAATGTTACTGCATGCTGCTAAGATTTTTTTAATTAAAAAGTTAACCCTTAGACAAGCTACAGAGTAGCACAATATGTCGATTAGTTAGGATGATCTTGGTTTACTATTCACTATGCTTAGGCATTACACGTCCATCTTAGCCGATCGTCATGGGCTAGCATTGAGCATTTGAAAAGGGGTAGATATATCAAGGAATGTTACTGCATGCTACTAAGATTTTTTTAATTAAAAAGTTAACCCTTAGACAAGCTACAGAGTAGCACAATATGTCGATTCGTTAGGGTGATCTTGGTTTACTATTCACTATGCTTAGACATTACACGTCCATCTTAGCCGATCGTCATGGGCTAGCATTGAGCATTTGAAAAGGGGTGGATCTATGGAGGAATATTATTGCATACTAGTAAGATTTTTTAATTAAAAAGTTAACCCTTAAACAAGCTACAGAGTAGCAAAATATGTCGATTCGTTAGGGTGATCTTGGTTTACTATTCACTATGGTTAGACATTACACGTCCGTGTTAGCCGATCGCCATGGGCTAGCATTGCGCATTTGCAAAGGGGTGGATCTATCGAGGAAGATTACTGCATGCTACTAAGATTTTTTTAATTAAAAAGTTAACCCTTAGACAAGCTACAGAGTAGCACAATATGTCGATTCGTTAGGGTGATCTTGGTTTACTATTCACTATGGTTGGACATTACACGTCCATGTTAGCCGATCTTCATGGGCTAGCATTGCGCATTTGCAAAGGGGTGGATCTATCGAGGAAGATTACTGCATGTTACTAAGATTTTTTTAATTAAAAAGATAACCCTTAGACAAGCTACAGAGTAGCAGCATATGTCGATTTGTTACGCTGATCATGGTTTACTATTCACTATGGTTAGACATTACACGTCCATGTTAGCCGATCTTCATGGGCTAGCATTGCGCATTTGCAAAGGGGTAGATCTATCAAGGAATGTTACTGCATGCTATTAAGATTTTTTTATTAAAAAGTTAACCCTTATCCAAGCTACAGAGTAGCAGCATATGTCGATTTGTTACGCTGATCATGGTTTACTATTCACTATGCTTAGACATTACACGTCCGTGTTAGCCGATCGTCATGGGCTAGCATTGAATATTTGCAAAAGGGTAGATCTATCAAGGAATGTTACTGCATGCTACTAAGATTTTTTTAATTAAAAAGTTATCCCTTAGACAAGCTACAGAGTAGCACAATATGTCGATTAGTTAGGGTGATCTTGGTTTAGTATTCACTATGGTTAGATATTACACGTCCATGTTAGCCGATCTTCATGGGCTAGCATTGCGCATTTGCAAAGGGGTAGATCTATTAAGGAATGTTACTGCATGCTACTAAGATTTTTTTAATTAAAAAGATAACCCTTAGACAAGCTACAGAGTAGCACAATATGTCGATTCGTTAGGGTGATCTTGGTTTACTATTCACTATGCTTAGACATTACACGTCCGTGTTAGCCGATCGTCATGGGCTAGCATTGAGCATTTGCAAAGGGGTAGATCTATCAAGGAATGTTACTGCATTCTACTAAGATTTTTTTAATTAAAAAGTTAACCCTTAGCCAAGCTACAGAGTAGCAGAATATGTCGATTTGTTACACTGATCACGGTTTACTATTCACTATGGTTAGACACTACACGTCCGTGTTAGCCGATCGTCATGGGCTAGCATTGAGCATCTGCAAAGGGGTAGATCTACCGAGGAAGATTACTGCATGCTACTAAGATTTTTTTAATTAAAAGGTTAACCCTTAGACAAGTTACAGAGTAGCACAATATGTCGATTAGTTAGGATGATCTTGGTTTACTATTCACTATGGTTAGACATTACACGTCCATGTTAGCCGATCTTCATGGGCAAGCATTGCGCATTTGCAAAGGGGTAGATCTATCAAGGAATGTTACTGCATACTACTAAGATTTTTTTAATTAAAAAGTTAACCCTTAGCCAAGCTACAGAGTAGCACAATATGTCGATTCGTTAGGGTGATCTTGGTTTACTATTCACTATGCTTACATATTACACGTCCATCTTAGCCGATCGTCATGGGCTAGCATTGAGCATTTGAAAAGGGGTGGATCTATGGAGGAATATTATTGCATACTAGTAAGATTTTTTAATAAAAAAGTTAACCCTTAGCCAAGCTACAGAGTAGCAGCATATGTCGATTTGTTACGCTGATCATGGTTTACTATTCACTATGCTTAGACATTACACGTCCGTGTTAGCCGATCGTCATGGGCCAGCATTGAGCATTTGCAAAGGGGTAGATCTATCAAGGAATGTTACTGCATGCTGCTAAGATTTTTTTAATTAAAAAGTTAACCCTTAGACAAGCTACAGAGTAGCACAATATGTCGATTAGTTAGGATGATCTTGGTTTACTATTCACTATGCTTAGGCATTACACGTCCATCTTAGCCGATCGTCATGGGCTAGCATTGAGCATTTGAAAAGGGGTAGATATATCAAGGAATGTTACTGCATGCTACTAAGATTTTTTTAATTAAAAAGTTAACCCTTAGACAAGCTACAGAGTAGCTCAATATGTCGATTCGTTAGGGTGATCTTGGTTTACTATTCACTATGCTTAGACATTACACGTCCATCTTAGCCGATCGTCATGGGCTAGCATTGAGCATTTGAAAAGGGGTGGATCTATGGAGGAATATTATTGCATACTAGTAAGATTTTTTAATTAAAAAGTTAACCCTTAAACAAGCTACAGAGTAGCAAAATATGTCGATTCGTTAGGGTGATCTTGGTTTACTATTCACTATGGTTAGACATTACACGTCCGTGTTAGCCGATCGCCATGGGCTAGCATTGCGCATTTGCAAAGGGGTGGATCTATCGAGGAAGATTACTGCATGCTACTAAGATTTTTTTAATTAAAAAGTTAACCCTTAGACAAGCTACAGAGTAGCACAATATGTCGATTCGTTAGGGTGATCTTGGTTTACTATTCACTATGGTTAGACATTACACGTCCATGTTAGCCGATCTTCATGGGCAAGCATTGCGCATTTGCAAAGGGGTAGATCTATCAAGGAATGTTACTGCATGCTACTAAGATTTTTTTAATTAAAAAGTTAACCCTTAGCCAAGCTACAGAGTAGCACAATATGTCGATTCGTTAGGGTGATCTTGGTTTACTATTCACTAAGCTTACATATTACACGTCCATCTTAGCCGATCGTCATGGGCTAGCATTGAGCATTTGAAAAGGGGTGGATCTATGGAGGAATATTATTGCATACTAGTAAGATTTTTTAATTAAAAAGTTAACCCTTAGCCAAGCTACAGAGTAGCAGCATATGTCGATTTGTTACGCTGATCATGGTTTACTATTCACTATGCTTAGACATTACACGTCCGTGTTAGCCGATCGTCATGGGCCAGCATTGAGCATTTGCAAAGGGGTAGATCTATCAAGGAATGTTACTGCATGCTGCTAAGATTTTTTTAATTAAAAAGTTAACCCTTAGACAAGCTACAGAGTAGCACAATATGTCGATTAGTTAGGATGATCTTGGTTTACTATTCACTATGCTTAGGCATTACACGTCCATCTTAGCCGATCGTCATGGGCTAGCATTGAGCATTTGAAAAGGGGTAGATATATCAAGGAATGTTACTGCATGCTACTAAGATTTTTTTAATTAAAAAGTTAACCCTTAGACAAGCTACAGAGTAGCACAATATGTCGATTCGTTAGGGTGATCTTGGTTTACTATTCACTATGCTTAGACATTACACGTCCATCTTAGCCGATCGTCATGGGCTAGCATTGAGCATTTGAAAAGGGGTGGATCTATGGAGGAATATTATTGCATACTAGTAAGATTTTTTAATTAAAAAGTTAACCCTTAAACAAGCTACAGAGTAGCAAAATATGTCGATTCGTTAGGGTGATCTTGGTTTACTATTCACTATGGTTAGACATTACACGTCCGTGTTAGCCGATCGCCATGGGCTAGCATTGCGCATTTGCAAAGGGGTGGATCTATCGAGGAAGATTACTGCATGCTACTAAGATTTTTTTAATTAAAAAGATAACCCTTAGACAAGCTACAGAGTAGCACAATATGTCGATTAGTTAGGGTGATCTTGGTTTACTATTCACTATGGTTGGACATTACACGTCCATGTTAGCCGATCTTCATGGGCTAGCATTGCGCATTTGCAAAGGGGTGGATCTATCGAGGAAGATTACTGCATGCTACTAAGATTTTTTTAATTAAAAAGATAACCCTTAGACAAGCTACAGAGTAGCACAATATGTCGATTCGTTAGGGTGATCTTGGTTTACTATTCACTATGGTTAGACATTACACGTCCGTGTTAGCCGATCGCCATGGGCTAGCATTGCGCATTTGCAAAGGGGCGGATCTATCGAGGAAGATTACTGCATGCTACTAAGATTTTTTTAATTAAAAAGATAACCCTTAGACAAGCTACAGAGTAGCACAATATGTCGATTAGTTAGGGTGATCTTGGTTTACTATTCACTATGGTTGGACATTACACGTCCATGTTAGCCGATCTTCATGGGCTAGCATTGCGCATTTGCAAAGGGGTGGATCTATCGAGGAAGATTACTGCATGCTACTAAGATTTTTTTAATTAAAAAGATAACCCTTAGACAAGCTACAGAGTAGCACAATATGTCGATTCGTTAGGGTGATCTTGGTTTACTATTCACTATGGTTAGACATTACACGTCCGTGTTAGCCGATCGCCATGGGCTAGCATTGCGCATTTGCAAAGGGGTGGATCTATCGAGGAAGATTACTGCATGCTACTAAGATTTTTTTAATTAAAAAGATAACCCTTAGACAAGCTACAGAGTAGCACAATATGTCGATTAGTTAGGGTGATCTTGGCTTACTATTCACTATGGTTGGACATTACACGTCCATGTTAGCCGATCTTCATGGGCTAGCATTGCGCATTTGCAAAGGGGTGGATCTATCGAGGAAGATTACTGCATGCTACTAAGATTTTTTTAATTAAAAAGATAACCCTTAGACAAGCTACAGAGTAGCACAATATGTCGATTCGTTAGGGTGATCTTGGTTTACTATTCACTATGGTTAGACATTACACGTCCGTGTTAGCCGATCGCCATGGGCTAGCATTGAGCATTTGCAAAGGGGTAGATCTATTAAGGAATGTTACTGCATGCTACTAAGATTTTTTTAATTAAAAAGATAACCCTTAGACAAGCTACAGAGTAGCACAATATGTCGATTAGTTAGGGTGATCTTGGTTTACTATTCACTATGGTTGGACATTACACGTCCATGTTAGCCGATCTTCATGGGCTAGCATTGCGCATTTGCAAAGGGGTAGATCTATTAAGGAATGTTACTGCATGCTCCTAAGATTTTTTTAATTAAAAAGTTAACCCCTAGACAAGCTACAGAGTAGTACAATATGTCGATTCGTTAGGGTGATCTTGGTTTACTATTCACTATGGTTAGACATTACACGTACGTGTTAGCCGATCGTCATGGCCCAGCATTGAGCATTTGCAAAAGGGTAGATCTATCAAGGAATGTTACTGCATGTTACTAAGATTTTTTTAACTAAAAAGTTAACCCTTAGACAAGCTACAGAGTAGCACAATATGTCGATTCGTTAGGGTGATCTTGGTTTACTATTCACTATTGTTAGACATTACACGTCCATGTTAGCCGATCTTCATGGGCTAGAATTGCGCATTTGCAAAGGGGTAGATCTATCAAGGAATGTTACTGCATTCTACTAAGATTTTTTTAATTAAAAAGTTAACCCTTAGCCAAGCTACAGAGTAGCAGAATATGTCGATTTGTTACACTGATCACGGTTTACTATTCACTATGGTTAGACACTACACGTCCGTGTTAGCCGATCGTCATGGGCTAGCATTGAGCATCTGCAAAGGGGTAGATCTATCGAGGAAGATTACTGCATGCTACTAAGATTTTTTTAATTAAAAGGTTAACCCTTAGACAAGTTACAGAGTAGCACAATATGTCGATTAGTTAGGATGATCTTGGTTTACTATTCACTATGGTTAGACATTACACGTCCATGTTAGCCGATCTTCATGGGCAAGCATTGCGCATTTGCAAAGGGGTAGATCTATCAAGGAATGTTACTGCATGCTACTAAGATTTTTTTAATTAAAAAGTTAACCCTTAGACAAGCTACAGAGTAGCACAATATGTCGATTCGTTAGGGTGATCTTGGTTTACTATTCACTATGCTTAGACATTACACGTCCATCTTAGCCGATCGTCATGGGCTAGCATTGAGCATTTGAAAAGGGGTGGATCTATGGAGGAATATTATTGCATACTAGTAAGATTTTTTAATTAAAAAGTTAACCCTTAAACAAGCTACAGAGTAGCAAAATATGTCGATTCGTTAGGGTGATCTTGGTTTACTATTCACTATGGTTAGACATTACACGTCCATGTTAGCCGATCTTCATGGGCAAGCATTGCGCATTTGCAAAGGGGTAGATCTATCAAGGAATGTTACTGCATGCTACTAAGATTTTTTTAATTAAAAAGTTAACCCTTAGACAAGCTACAGAGTAGCACAATATGTCGATTCGTTAGGGTGATCTTGGTTTACTATTCACTATGCTTAGACATTACACGTCCATCTTAGCCGATCGTCATGGGCTAGCATTGAGCATTTGAAAAGGGGTGGATCTATGGAGGAATATTATTGCATACTAGTAAGATTTTTTAATTAAAAAGTTAACCCTTAAACAAGCTACAGAGTAGCAAAATATGTCGATTCGTTAGGGTGATCTTGGTTTACTATTCACTATGGTTAGACATTACACGTCCATGTTAGCCGATCTTCATGGGCAAGCATTGCGCATTTGCAAAGGGGTAGATCTATCAAGGAATGTTACTGCATGCTGCTAAGATTTTTTTAATTAAAAAGTTAACCCTTAGACAAGCTACAGAGTAGCACAATATGTCGATTAGTTAGGATGATCTTGGTTTACTATTCACTATGCTTAGGCATTACACGTCCATCTTAGCCGATCGTCATGGGCTAGCATTGAGCATTTGAAAAGGGGTAGATATATCAAGGAATGTTACTGCATGCTAATAAGATTTTTTTAATTAAAAAGTTAACCCTTAGACAAGCTACAGAGAGCACAATATGTCGATTCGTTAGGGTGATCTTGGTTTACTATTCACTATGCTTAGACATAACACGTCCATCTTAGCCGATCGTCATGGGCTAGCATTGAGCATTTGAAAAGGGGTGGATCTATGGAGGAATATTATTGCATACTAGTAAGATTTTTTAATTAAAAAGTTAACCCTTAAACAAGCTACAGAGTAGCAAAATATGTCGATTCGTTAGGGTGATCTTGGTTTACTATTCACTATGGTTAGACATTACACGTCCATGTTAGCCGATCTTCATGGGCAAGCATTGCGCATTTGCAAAGGGGTAGATCTATCAAGGAATGTTACTGCATGCTACTAAGATTTTTTTAATTAAAAAGTTAACCCTTAGACAAGCTACAGAGTAGCACAATATGTCGATTCGTTAGGGTGATCTTGGTTTACTATTCACTATGCTTAGACATTACACGTCCATCTTAGCCGATCGTCATGGGCTAGCATTGAGCATTTGAAAAGGGGTGGATCTATGGAGGAATATTATTGCATACTAGTAAGATTTTTTAATTAAAAAGTTAACCCTTAAACAAGCTACAGAGTAGCAAAATATGTCGATTCGTTAGGGTGATCTTGGTTTACTATTCACTATGGTTAGACATTACACGTCCATGTTAGCCGATCTTCATGGGCAAGCATTGCGCATTTGCAAAGGGGTAGATCTATCAAGGAATGTTACTGCATGCTGCTAAGATTTTTTTAATTAAAAAGTTAACCCTTAGACAAGCTACAGAGTAGCACAATATGTCGATTAGTTAGGATGATCTTGGTTTACTATTCACTATGCTTAGGCATTACACGTCCATCTTAGCCGATCGTCATGGGCTAGCATTGAGCATTTGAAAAGGGGTAGATATATCAAGGAATGTTACTGCATGCTACTAAGATTTTTTTAATTAAAAAGTTAACCCTTAGACAAGCTACAGAGAGCACAATATGTCGATTCGTTAGGGTGATCTTGGTTTACTATTCACTATGCTTAGACATAACACGTCCATCTTAGCCGATCGTCATGGGCTAGCATTGAGCATTTGAAAAGGGGTGGATCTATGGAGGAATATTATTGCATACTAGTAAGATTTTTTAATTAAAAAGTTAACCCTTAAACAAGCTACAGAGTAGCAAAATATGTCGATTCGTTAGGGTGATCTTGCTTTACTATTCACTATGGTTAGACATTACACGTCCGTGTTAGCCGATCGCCATGGGCTAGCATTGCGCATTTGCAAAGGGGTGGATCTATCGAGGAAGATTACTGCATGCTACTAAGATTTTTTTAATTAAAAAGATAACCCTTAGACAAGCTACAGAGTAGCACAATATGTCGATTAGTTAGGGTGATCTTGGTTTACTATTCACTATGGTTGGACATTACACGTCCATGTTAGCCGATCTTCATGGGCTAGAATTGCGCATTTGCAAAGGGGTAGATCTATCAAGGAATGTTACTGCATTCTACTAAGATTTTTTTAATTAAAAAGTTAACCCTTAGCCAAGCTACAGAGTAGCAGAATATGTCGATTTGTTACACTGATCACGGTTTACTATTCACTATGGTTAGACACTACACGTCCGTGTAGCCGATCGTCATGGGCTAGCATTGAGCATCTGCAAAGGGGTAGATCTATCGAGGAAGATTACTGCATGCTACTAAGATTTTTTTAATTAAAAGGTTAACCCTTAGACAAGTTACAGAGTAGCACAATATGTCGATTAGTTAGGATGATCTTGGTTTACTATTCACTATGGTTAGACATTACACGTCCATGTTAGCCGATCTTCATGGGCAAGCATTGCGCATTTGCAAAGGGGTAGATCTATCAAGGAATGTTACTGCATGCTACTAAGATTTTTTTAATTAAAAAGTTAACCCTTAGACAAGCTACAGAGTAGCACAATATGTCGATTCGTTAGGGTGATCTTGGTTTACTATTCACTATGCTTAGACATTACACGTCCATCTTAGCCGATCGTCATGGGCTAGCATTGAGCATTTGAAAAGGGGTGGATCTATGGAGGAATATTATTGCATACTAGTAAGATTTTTTAATTAAAAAGTTAACCCTTAAACAAGCTACAGAGTAGCAAAATATGTCGATTCGTTAGGGTGATCTTGGTTTACTATTCACTATGGTTAGACATTACACGTCCATGTTAGCCGATCTTCATGGGCAAGCATTGCGCATTTGCAAAGGGGTAGATCTATCAAGGAATGTTACTGCATGCTACTAAGATTTTTTTAATTAAAAGTTAACCCTTAGACAAGCTACAGAGTAGCACAATATGTCGATTCGTTAGGGTGATCTTGGTTTACTATTCACTATGCTTAGACATTACACGTCCATCTTAGCCGATCGTCATGGGCTAGCATTGAGCATTTGAAAAGGGGTGGATCTATGGAGGAATATTATTGCATACTAGTAAGATTTTTTAATTAAAAAGTTAACCCTTAAACAAGCTACAGAGTAGCAAAATATGTCGATTCGTTAGGGTGATCTTGGTTTACTATTCACTATGGTTAGACATTACACGTCCATGTTAGCCGATCTTCATGGGCAAGCATTGCGCATTTGCAAAGGGGTAGATCTATCAAGGAATGTTACTGCATGCTGCTAAGATTTTTTTAATTAAAAAGTTAACCCTTAGACAAGCTACAGAGTAGCACAATATGTCGATTAGTTAGGATGATCTTGGTTTACTATTCACTATGCTTAGGCATTACACGTCCATCTTAGCCGATCGTCATGGGCTAGCATTGAGCATTTGAAAAGGGGTAGATATATCAAGGAATGTTACTGCATGCTAATAAGATTTTTTTAATTAAAAAGTTAACCCTTAGACAAGCTACAGAGAGCACAATATGTCGATTCGTTAGGGTGATCTTGGTTTACTATTCACTATGCTTAGACATAACACGTCCATCTTAGCCGATCGTCATGGGCTAGCATTGAGCATTTGAAAAGGGGTGGATCTATGGAGGAATATTATTGCATACTAGTAAGATTTTTTAATTAAAAAGTTAACCCTTAAACAAGCTACAGAGTAGCAAAATATGTCGATTCGTTAGGGTGATCTTGGTTTACTATTCACTATGGTTAGACATTACACGTCCATGTTAGCCGATCTTCATGGGCAAGCATTGCGCATTTGCAAAGGGGTAGATCTATCAAGGAATGTTACTGCATGCTACTAAGATTTTTTTAATTAAAAAGTTAACCCTTAGACAAGCTACAGAGTAGCACAATATGTCGATTCGTTAGGGTGATCTTGGTTTACTATTCACTATGCTTAGACATTACACGTCCATCTTAGCCGATCGTCATGGGCTAGCATTGAGCATTTGAAAAGGGGTGGATCTATGGAGGAATATTATTGCATACTAGTAAGATTTTTTAATTAAAAAGTTAACCCTTAAACAAGCTACAGAGTAGCAAAATATGTCGATTCGTTAGGGTGATCTTGGTTTACTATTCACTATGGTTAGACATTACACGTCCATGTTAGCCGATCTTCATGGGCAAGCATTGCGCATTTGCAAAGGGGTAGATCTATCAAGGAATGTTACTGCATGCTGCTAAGATTTTTTTAATTAAAAAGTTAACCCTTAGACAAGCTACAGAGTAGCACAATATGTCGATTAGTTAGGATGATCTTGGTTTACTATTCACTATGCTTAGGCATTACACGTCCATCTTAGCCGATCGTCATGGGCTAGCATTGAGCATTTGAAAAGGGGTAGATATATCAAGGAATGTTACTGCATGCTACTAAGATTTTTTTAATTAAAAAGTTAACCCTTAGACAAGCTACAGAGAGCACAATATGTCGATTCGTTAGGGTGATCTTGGTTTACTATTCACTATGCTTAGACATAACACGTCCATCTTAGCCGATCGTCATGGGCTAGCATTGAGCATTTGAAAAGGGGTGGATCTATGGAGGAATATTATTGCATACTAGTAAGATTTTTTAATTAAAAAGTTAACCCTTAAACAAGCTACAGAGTAGCAAAATATGTCGATTCGTTAGGGTGATCTTGCTTTACTATTCACTATGGTTAGACATTACACGTCCGTGTTAGCCGATCGCCATGGGCTAGCATTGCGCATTTGCAAAGGGGTGGATCTATCGAGGAAGATTACTGCATGCTACTAAGATTTTTTTAATTAAAAAGATAACCCTTAGACAAGCTACAGAGTAGCACAATATGTCGATTAGTTAGGGTGATCTTGGTTTACTATTCACTATGGTTGGACATTACACGTCCATGTTAGCCGATCTTCATGGGCTAGAATTGCGCATTTGCAAAGGGGTAGATCTATCAAGGAATGTTACTGCATTCTACTAAGATTTTTTTAATTAAAAAGTTAACCCTTAGCCAAGCTACAGAGTAGCAGAATATGTCGATTTGTTACACTGATCACGGTTTACTATTCACTATGGTTAGACACTACACGTCCGTGTTAGCCGATCGTCATGGGCTAGCATTGAGCATCTGCAAAGGGGTAGATCTATCGAGGAAGATTACTGCATGCTACTAAGATTTTTTTAATTAAAAGGTTAACCCTTAGACAAGTTACAGAGTAGCACAATATGTCGATTAGTTAGGATGATCTTGGTTTACTATTCACTATGGTTAGACATTACACGTCCATGTTAGCCGATCTTCATGGGCAAGCATTGCGCATTTGCAAAGGGGTAGATCTATCAAGGAATGTTACTGCATGCTACTAAGATTTTTTTAATTAAAAAGTTAACCCTTAGACAAGCTACAGAGTAGCACAATATGTCGATTCGTTAGGGTGATCTTGGTTTACTATTCACTATGCTTAGACATTACACGTCCATCTTAGCCGATCGTCATAGGCTAGCATTGAGCATTTGAAAAGGGGTGGATCTATGGAGGAATATTATTGCATACTAGTAAGATTTTTTAATTAAAAAGTTAACCCTTAAACAAGCTACAGAGTAGCAAAATATGTCGATTCGTTAGGGTGATCTTGGTTTACTATTCACTATGGTTAGACATTACACGTCCATGTTAGCCGATCTTCATGGGCAAGCATTGCGCATTTGCAAAGGGGTAGATCTATCAAGGAATGTTACTGCATGCTACTAAGATTTTTTTAATTAAAAAGTTAACCCTTAGACAAGCTACAGAGTAGCACAATATGTCGATTCGTTAGGGTGATCTTGGTTTACTATTCACTATGCTTAGACATTACACGTCCATCTTAGCCGATCGTCATGGGCTAGCATTGAGCATTTGAAAAGGGGTGGATCTATGGAGGAATATTATTGCATACTAGTAAGATTTTTTAATTAAAAAGTTAACCCTTAAACAAGCTACAGAGTAGCAAAATATGTCGATTCGTTAGGGTGATCTTGGTTTACTATTCACTATGGTTAGACATTACACGTCCATGTTAGCCGATCTTCATGGGCAAGCATTGCGCATTTGCAAAGGGGTAGATCTATCAAGGAATGTTACTGCATGCTGCTAAGATTTTTTTAATTAAAAAGTTAACCCTTAGACAAGCTACAGAGTAGCACAATATGTCGATTAGTTAGGATGATCTTGGTTTACTATTCACTATGCTTAGGCATTACACGTCCATCTTAGCCGATCGTCATGGGCTAGCATTGAGCATTTGAAAAGGGGTAGATATATCAAGGAATGTTACTGCATGCTACTAAGATTTTTTTAATTAAAAAGTTAACCCTTAGACAAGCTACAGAGAGCACAATATGTCGATTCGTTAGGGTGATCTTGGTTTACTATTCACTATGCTTAGACATTACACGTCCATCTTAGCCGATCGTCATGGGCTAGCATTGAGCATTTGAAAAGGGGTGGATCTATGGAGGAATATTATTGCATACTAGTAAGATTTTTTAATTAAAAAGTTAACCCTTAAACAAGCTACAGAGTAGCAAATTATGTCGATTCGTTAGGGTGATCTTGGTTTACTATTCACTATGGTTAGACATTACACGTCCGTGTTAGCCGATCGCCATGGGCTAGCATTGCGCATTTGCAAAGGGGTGGATCTATCGAGGAAGATTACTGCATGCTACTAAGATTTTTTTAATTAAAAAGATAACCCTTAGACAAGCTACAGAGTAGCACAATATGTCGATTAGTTAGGGTGATCTTGGTTTACTATTCACTATGGTTGGACATTACACGTCCATGTTAGCCGATCTTCATGGGCTAGCATTGAGCATTTGAAAAGGGGTAGATATATCAAGGAATGTTACTGCATGCTACTAAGATTTTTTTAATTAAAAAGTTAACCCTTAGACAAGCTACAGAGTAGCACAATATGTCGATTCGTTAGGGTGATCTTGGTTTACTATTCACTATGCTTAGACATTACACGTCCATCTTAGCCGATCGTCATGGGCTAGCATTGAGCATTTGAAAAGGGGTGGATCTATGGAGGAATATTATTGCATACTAGTAAGATTTTTTAATTAAAAAGTTAACCCTTAAACAAGCTACAGAGTAGCAAAATATGTCGATTCGTTAGGGTGATCTTGGTTTACTATTCACTATGGTTAGACATTACACGTCCATGTTAGCCGATCTTCATGGGCAAGCATTGCGCATTTGCAAAGGGGTAGATCTATCAAGGAATGTTACTGCATGCTGCTAAGATTTTTTTAATTAAAAAGTTAACCCTTAGACAAGCTACAGAGTAGCACAATATGTCGATTAGTTAGGATGATCTTGGTTTACTATTCACTATGCTTAGGCATTACACGTCCATCTTAGCCGATCGTCATGGGCTAGCATTGAGCATTTGAAAAGGGGTAGATATATCAAGGAATGTTACTGCATGCTACTAAGATTTTTTTAATTAAAAAGTTAACCCTTAGACAAGCTACAGAGAGCACAATATGTCGATTCGTTAGGGTGATCTTGGTTTACTGTTCACTATGCTTAGACATTACACGTCCGTGTTAGCCGATCGCCATGGGCTAGCATTGCGCATTTGCAAAGGGGTGGATCTATCGAGGAAGATTACTGCATGCTACTAAGATTTTTTTAATTAAAAAGATAACCCTTAGACAAGCTACAGAGTAGCACAATATGTCGATTAGTTAGGGTGATCTTGGTTTACTATTCACTATGGTTGGACATTACACGTCCATGTTAGCCGATCTTCATGGGCTAGCATTGCGCATTTGCAAAGGGGTAGATCTATTAAGGAATGTTACTGCATGCTACTAAGATTTTTTTAATTAAAAAGTTAACCCCTAGACAAGCTACAGAGTAGTACAATATGTCGATTCGTTAGGATGATCTTGGTTTACTATTCACTATGGTTAGACATTACACGTACGTGTTAGCCGATCGTCATGGCCCAGCATTGAGCATTTGCAAAAGGGTAGATCTATCAAGGAATGTTACTGCATGTTACTAAGATTTTTTTAACTAAAAAGTTAACCCTTAGACAAGCTACAGAGTAGCACAATATGTCGATTCGTTAGGGTGATCTTGGTTTACAATTCACTATTGTTAGACATTACACGTCCATGTTAGCCGATCTTCATGGGCTAGAATTGCGCATTTGCAAAGGGGTAGATCTATCAAGGAATGTTACTGCATGCTGCTAAGATTTTTTTAATTAAAAAGTTAACCCTTAGACAAGCTACAGAGTAGCACAATATGTCGATTAGTTAGGATGATCTTGGTTTACTATTCACTATGCTTAGGCATTACACGTCCATCTTAGCCGATCGTCATGGGCTAGCATTGAGCATTTGAAAAGGGGTAGATATATCAAGGAATGTTACTGCATGCTACTAAGATTTTTTTAATTAAAAAGTTAACCCTTAGACAAGCTACAGAGAGCACAATATGTCGATTCGTTAGGGTGATCTTGGTTTACTGTTCACTATGCTTAGACATTACACGTCCGTGTTAGCCGATCGCCATGGGCTAGCATTGCGCATTTGCAAAGGGGTGGATCTATCGAGGAAGATTACTGCATGCTACTAAGATTTTTTTAATTAAAAAGATAACCCTTAGACAAGCTACAGAGTAGCACAATATGTCGATTAGTTAGGGTGATCTTGGTTTACTATTCACTATGGTTGGACATTACACGTCCATGTTAGCCGATCTTCATGGGCTAGCATTGCGCATTTGCAAAGGGGTAGATCTATTAAGGAATGTTACTGCATGCTACTAAGATTTTTTTAATTAAAAAGTTAACCCCTAGACAAGCTACAGAGTAGTACAATATGTCGATTCGTTAGGATGATCTTGGTTTACTATTCACTATGGTTAGACATTACACGTACGTGTTAGCCGATCGTCATGGCCCAGCATTGAGCATTTGCAAAAGGGTAGATCTATCAAGGAATGTTACTGCATGTTACTAAGATTTTTTTAACTAAAAAGTTAACCCTTAGACAAGCTACAGAGTAGCACAATATGTCGATTCGTTAGGGTGATCTTGGTTTACTATTCACTATTGTTAGACATTACACGTCCATGTTAGCCGATCTTCATGGGCTAGAATTGCGCATTTGCAAAGGGGTAGATCTATCAAGGAATGTTACTGCATTCTACTAAGATTTTTTTAATTAAAAAGTTAACCCTTAGCCAAGCTACAGAGTAGCAGAATATGTCGATTTGTTACACTGATCACGGTTTACTATTCACTATGGTTAGACACTACACGTCCGTGTTAGCCGATCGTCATGGGCTAGCATTGAGCATCTGCAAAGGGGTAGATCTATCGAGGAAGATTACTGCATGCTACTAAGATTTTTTTAATTAAAAGGTTAACCCTTAGACAAGTTACAGAGTAGCACAATATGTCGATTAGTTAGGATGATCTTGGTTTACTATTCACTATGGTTAGACATTACACGTCCATGTTAGCCGATCTTCATGGGCAAGCATTGCGCATTTGCAAAGGGGTAGATCTATCAAGGAATGTTACTGCATGCTACTAAGATTTTTTTAATTAAAAAGTTAACCCTTAGACAAGCTACAGAGTAGCACAATATGTCGATTCGTTAGGGTGATCTTGGTTTACTATTCACTATGCTTAGACATTACACGTCCATCTTAGCCGATCGTCATGGGCTAGCATTGAGCATTTGAAAAGGGGTGGATCTATGGAGGAATATTATTGCATACTAGTAAGATTTTTTAATTAAAAAGTTAACCCTTAAACAAGCTACAGAGTAGCAAAATATGTCGATTCGTTAGGGTGATCTTGGTTTACTATTCACTATGGTTAGACATTACACGTCCATGTTAGCCGATCTTCATGGGCAAGCATTGCGCATTTGCAAAGGGGTAGATCTATCAAGGAATGTTACTGCATGCTACTAAGATTTTTTTAATTAAAAAGTTAACCCTTAGACAAGCTACAGAGTAGCACAATATGTCGATTCGTTAGGGTGATCTTGGTTTACTATTCACTATGCTTAGACATTACACGTCCATCTTAGCCGATCGTCATGGGCTAGCCTTGAGCATTTGAAAAGGGGTGGATCTATGGAGGAATATTATTGCATACTAGTAAGATTTTTTAATTAAAAAGTTAACCCTTAAACAAGCTACAGAGTAGCAAAATATGTCGATTCGTTAGGGTGATCTTGGTTTACTATTCACTATGGTTAGACATTACACGTCCATGTTAGCCGATCTTCATGGGCAAGCATTGCGCATTTGCAAAGGGGTAGATCTATCAAGGAATGTTACTGCATGCTGCTAAGATTTTTTTAATTAAAAAGTTAACCCTTAGACAAGCTACAGAGAGCACAATATGTCGATTCGTTAGGGTGATCTTGGTTTACTATTCACTATGCTTAGACATTACACGTCCATCTTAGCCGATCGTCATGGGCTAGCATTGAGCATTTGAAAAGGGGTGGATCTATGGAGGAATATTATTGCATACTAGTAAGATTTTTTAATTAAAAAGTTAACCCTTAAACAAGCTACAGAGTAGCAAAATATGTCGATTCGTTAGGGTGATCTTGGTTTACTATTCACTATGGTTAGACATTACACGTCCATGTTAGCCGATCTTCATGGGCAAGCATTGCGCATTTGCAAAGGGGTAGATCTATCAAGGAATGTTACTGCATGCTACTAAGATTTTTTTAATTAAAAAGTTAACCCTTAGCCAAGCTACAGAGTAGCAGAATATGTCGATTTGTTACACTGATCACGGTTTACTATTCACTATGGTTAGACACTACACGTCCGTGTTAGCCGATCGTCATGGGCTAGCATTGAGCATCTGCAAAGGGGTAGATCTATCGAGGAAGATTACTGCATGCTACTAAGATTTTTTTAATTAAAAGGTTAACCCTTAGACAAGTTACAGAGTAGCACAATATGTCGATTAGTTAGGATGATCTTGGTTTACTATTCACTATGGTTAGACATTACACGTCCATGTTAGCCGATCTTCATGGGCAAGCATTGCGCATTTGCAAAGGGGTAGATCTATCAAGGAATGTTACTGCATGCTACTAAGATTTTTTTAATTAAAAAGTTAACCCTTAGACAAGCTACAGAGTAGCACAATATGTCGATTCGTTAGGGTGATCTTGGTTTACTATTCACTATGCTTAGACATTACACGTCCATCTTAGCCGATCGTCATGGGCTAGCATTGAGCATTTGAAAAGGGGTGGATCTATGGAGGAATATTATTGCATACTAGTAAGATTTTTTAATTAAAAAGTTAACCCTTAAACAAGCTACAGAGTAGCAAAATATGTCGATTCGTTAGGGTGATCTTGGTTTACTATTCACTATGGTTAGACATTACACGTCCATGTTAGCCGATCTTCATGGGCAAGCATTGCGCATTTGCAAAGGGGTAGATCTATCAAGGAATGTTACTGCATGCTGCTAAGATTTTTTTAATTAAAAAGTTAACCCTTAGACAAGCTACAGAGTAGCACAATATGTCGATTAGTTAGGATGATCTTGGTTTACTATTCACTATGCTTAGGCATTACACGTCCATCTTAGCCGATCGTCATGGGCTAGCATTGAGCATTTGAAAAGGGGTAGATATATCAAGGAATGTTACTGCATGCTACTAAGATTTTTTTAATTAAAAAGTTAACCCTTAGACAAGCTACAGAGAGCACAATATGTCGATTCGTTAGGGTGATCTTGGTTTACTATTCACTATGCTTAGACATTACACGTCCATCTTAGCCGATCGTCATGGGCTAGCATTGAGCATTTGAAAAGGGGTGGATCTATGGAGGAATATTATTGCATACTAGTAAGATTTTTTAATTAAAAAGTTAACCCTTAAACAAGCTACAGAGTAGCAAAATATGTCGATTCGTTAGGGTGATCTTGGTTTACTATTCACTATGGTTAGACATTACACGTCCATGTTAGCCGATCTTCATGGGCAAGCATTGCGCATTTGCAAAGGGGTAGATCTATCAAGGAATGTTACTGCATGCTACTAAGATTTTTTTAATTAAAAAGTTAACCCTTAGCCAAGCTACAGAGTAGCAGAATATGTCGATTTGTTACACTGATCACGGTTTACTATTCACTATGGTTAGACACTACACGTCCGTGTTAGCCGATCGTCATGGGCTAGCATTGAGCATCTGCAAAGGGGTAGATCTATCGAGGAAGATTACTGCATGCTACTAAGATTTTTTTAATTAAAAGGTTAACCCTTAGACAAGTTACAGAGTAGCACAATATGTCGATTAGTTAGGATGATCTTGGTTTACTATTCACTATGGTTAGACATTACACGTCCATGTTAGCCGATCTTCATGGGCAAGCATTGCGCATTTGCAAAGGGGTAGATCTATCAAGGAATGTTACTGCATGCTACTAAGATTTTTTTAATTAAAAAGTTAACCCTTAGACAAGCTACAGAGTAGCACAATATGTCGATTCGTTAGGGTGATCTTGGTTTACTATTCACTATGCTTAGACATTACACGTCCATCTTAGCCGATCGTCATGGGCTAGCATTGAGCATTTGAAAAGGGGTGGATCTATGGAGGAATATTATTGCATACTAGTAAGATTTTTTAATTAAAAAGTTAACCCTTAAACAAGCTACAGAGTAGCAAAATATGTCGATTCGTTAGGGTGATCTTGGTTTACTATTCACTATGCTTAGACATTACACGTCCATCTTAGCCGATCGTCATGGGCTAGCATTGAGCATTTGAAAAGGGGTGGATCTATGGAGGAATATTATTGCATACTAGTAAGATTTTTTAATTAAAAAGTTAACCCTTAAACAAGCTACAGAGTAGCAAAATATGTCGATTCGTTAGGGTGATCTTGGTTTACTATTCACTATGGTTAGACATTACACGTCCATGTTAGCCGATCTTCATGGGCAAGCATTGCGCATTTGCAAAGGGGTAGATCTATCAAGGAATGTTACTGCATGCTGCTAAGATTTTTTTAATTAAAAAGTTAACCCTTAGACAAGCTACAGAGTAGCACAATATGTCGATTAGTTAGGATGATCTTGGTTTACTATTCACTATGCTTAGGCATTACACGTCCATCTTAGCCGATCGTCATGGGCTAGCATTGAGCATTTGAAAAGGGGTAGATATATCAAGGAATGTTACTGCATGCTACTAAGATTTTTTTAATTAAAAAGTTAACCCTTAGACAAGCTACAGAGAGCACAATATGTCGATTCGTTAGGGTGATCTTGGTTTACTATTCACTATGCTTAGACATTACACGTCCATCTTAGCCGATCGTCATGGGCTAGCATTGAGCATTTGAAAAGGGGTGGATCTATGGAGGAATATTATTGCATACTAGTAAGATTTTTTAATTAAAAAGTTAACCCTTAAACAAGCTACAGAGTAGCAAAATATGTCGATTCGTTAGGGTGATCTTGGTTTACTATTCACTATGGTTAGACATTACACGTCCATGTTAGCCGATCTTCATGGGCAAGCATTGCGCATTTGCAAAGGGGTAGATCTATCAAGGAATGTTACTGCATGCTACTAAGATTTTTTTAATTAAAAAGTTAACCCTTAGCCAAGCTACAGAGTAGCAGAATATGTCGATTTGTTACACTGATCACGGTTTACTATTCACTATGGTTAGACACTACACGTCCGTGTTAGCCGATCGTCATGGGCTAGCATTGAGCATCTGCAAAGGGGTAGATCTATCGAGGAAGATTACTGCATGCTACTAAGATTTTTTTAATTAAAAGGTTAACCCTTAGACAAGTTACAGAGTAGCACAATATGTCGATTAGTTAGGATGATCTTGGTTTACTATTCACTATGGTTAGACATTACACGTCCATGTTAGCCGATCTTCATGGGCAAGCATTGCGCATTTGCAAAGGGTAGATCTATCAAGGAATGTTACTGCATGCTACTAAGATTTTTTTAATTAAAAAGTTAACCCCTTAGACAAGCTACAGAGTAGCACAATATGTCGATTCGTTAGGGTGATCTTGGTTTACTATTCACTATGCTTAGACATTACACGTCCATCTTAGCCGATCGTCATGGGCTAGCATTGAGCATTTGAAAAGGGGTGGATCTATGGAGGAATATTATTGCATACTAGTAAGATTTTTTAATTAAAAAGTTAACCCTTAAACAAGCTACAGAGTAGCAAAATATGTCGATTCGTTAGGGTGATCTTGGTTTACTATTCACTATGGTTAGACATTACACGTCCATGTTAGCCGATCTTCATGGGCAAGCATTGCGCATTTGCAAAGGGGTAGATCTATCAAGGAATGTTACTGCATGCTACTAAGATTTTTTTAATTAAAAAGTTAACCCTTAGACAAGCTACAGAGTAGCACAATATGTCGATTCGTTAGGGTGATCTTGGTTTACTATTCACTATGCTTAGACATTACACGTCCATCTTAGCCGATCGTCATGGGCTAGCCTTGAGCATTTGAAAAGGGGTGGATCTATGGAGGAATATTATTGCATACTAGTAAGATTTTTTAATTAAAAAGTTAACCCTTAAACAAGCTACAGAGTAGCAAAATATGTCGATTCGTTAGGGTGATCTTGGTTTACTATTCACTATGGTTAGACATTACACGTCCATGTTAGCCGATCTTCATGGGCAAGCATTGCGCATTTGCAAAGGGGTAGATCTATCAAGGAATGTTACTGCATGCTGCTAAGATTTTTTTAATTAAAAAGTTAACCCTTAGACAAGCTACAGAGTAGCACAATATGTCGATTAGTTAGGATGATCTTGGTTTACTATTCACTATGCTTAGGCATTACACGTCCATCTTAGCCGATCGTCATGGGCTAGCATTGAGCATTTGAAAAGGGGTAGATATATCAAGGAATGTTACTGCATGCTACTAAGATTTTTTTAATTAAAAAGTTAACCCTTAGACAAGCTACAGAGAGCACAATATGTCGATTCGTTAGGGTGATCTTGGTTTACTATTCACTATGCTTAGACATTACACGTCCATCTTAGCCGATCGTCATGGGCTAGCATTGAGCATTTGAAAAGGGGTGGATCTATGGAGGAATATTATTGCATACTAGTAAGATTTTTTAATTAAAAAGTTAACCCTTAAACAAGCTACATAGTAGCAAAATATGTCGATTCGTTAGGGTGATCTTGGTTTACTATTCACTATGGTTAGACATTACACGTCCGTGTTAGCCGATCGCCATGGGCTAGCATTGCGCATTTGCAAAGGGGTGGATCTATCGAGGAAGATTACTGCATGCTACTAAGATTTTTTTAATTAAAAAGATAACCCTTAGACAAGCTACAGAGTAGCACAATATGTCGATTAGTTAGGGTGATCTTGGTTTACTATTCACTATGGTTGGACATTACACGTCCATGTTAGCCGATCTTCATGGGCTAGCATTGCGCATTTGCAAAGGGGTGGATCTATCGAGGAAGATTACTGCATGCTACTAAGATTTTTTTAATTAAAAGATAACCCTTAGACAAGCTACAGAGTAGCACAATATGTCGATTCGTTAGGGTGATCTTGGTTTACTATTCACTATGGTTAGACATTACACGTCCGTGTTAGCCGATCGCCATGGGCTAGCATTGAGCATTTGCAAAGGGGTAGATCTATTAAGGAATGTTACTGCATGCTATTAAGATTTTTTTAATTAAAAAGATAACCCTTAGACAAGCTACAGAGTAGCATAATATGTCGATTAGTTAGGGTGATCTTGGTTTACTATTCACTATGGTTGGACATTACACGTCCATGTTAGCCGATCTTCATGGGCAAGCATTGCGCATTTGCAAAGGGGTAGATCTATTAAGGAATGTTACTGCATGCTACTAAGATTTTTTTAATTAAAAAGTTAACCCCTAGACAAGCTACAGAGTAGTACAATATGTCGATTCGTTAGGATGATCTTGGTTTACTATTCACTATGGTTAGACATTACACGTACGTGTTAGCCGATCGTCATGGGCCAGCATTGAGCATTTGCAAAAGGGTAGATCTATCAAGGAATGTTACTGCATGTTACTAAGATTTTTTTAACTAAAAAGTTAACCCTTAGACAAGCTACAGAGTAGCACAATATGTCGATACGTTAGGGTGATCTTGGTTTACTATTCACTATTGTTAGACATTACACGTCCATGTTAGCCGATCTTCATGGGCTAGAATTGCGCATTTGCAAAGGGGTAGATCTATCAAGGAATGTTACTGCATTCTACTAAGATTTTTTTAATTAAAAAGTTAACCCTTAGCCAAGCTACAGAGTAGCAGAATATGTCGATTTGTTACACTGATCACGGTTTACTATTCACTATGGTTAGACACTACACGTCCGTGTTAGCCGATCGTCATGGGCTAGCATTGAGCATTTGAAAAGGGGTAGATCTATCGAGGAAGATTACTGCATGCTACTAAGATTTTTTTAATTAAAAGGTTAACCCTTAGACAAGTTACAGAGTAGCACAATATGTCGATTAGTTAGGATGATCTTGGTTTACTATTCACTATGGTTAGACATTACACGTCCGTGTTAGCCGATCGCCATGGGCTAGCATTGAGCATTTGCAAAGGGGTAGATCTATTAAGGAATGTTACTGCATGCTACTAAGATTTTTTTAATTAAAAAGATAACCCTTAGACAAGCTACAGAGTAGCACAATATGTCGATTAGTTAGGGTGATCTTGGTTTACTATTCACTATGGTTGGACTTTACACGTCCATGTTAGCCGATCTTCATGGGCTAGCATTGCGCATTTGCAAAGGGGTAGATCTATTAAGGAATGTTACTGCATGCTACTAAGATTTTTTTAATTAAAAAGTTAACCCCTAGACAAGCTACAGAGTAGTACAATATGTCGATTCGTTAGGGTGATCTTGGTTTACTATTCACTATGGTTAGACATTACACGTCCGTGTTAGCCGATCGCCATGGGCTAGCATTGCGCATTTGCAAAGGGGTGGATCTATCGAGGAAGATTACTGCATGCTACTAAGATTTTTTTAATTAAAAAGATAACCTTAGACAAGCTACAGAGTAGCACAATATGACGATTAGTTAGGGTGATCTTGGTTTACTATTCACTATGGTTAGGCATTACACGTCCATGTTAGCCGATGTTCATGGGCTAGCATTGCGCATTTGCAAAGGGGTAGATCTATTAAGGAATGTTACTGCATGCTACTAAGATTTTTTTAATTAAAAAGTTAACCCCTAGACAAGCTACAGAGTAGTACAATATGTCGATTCGTTAGGATGATCTTGGTTTACTATTCACTATGGTTAGACATTACACGTACGTGTTAGCCGATCGTCATGGGCCAGCATTGAGCATTTGCAAAAGGGTAGATCTATCAAGGAATGTTACTGCATGTTACTAAGATTTTTTTAATTAAAAAATTAACCCTTAGACAAGCTACAGAGTAGCACAATATGTCGATTCGTTAGGGTGATCTTGGTTTATTATTCACTATTGTTAGACATTACACGTCCATGTTAGCCGATCGTCATGGGCCAGCATTGAGCATTTGCAAAAGGGTAGATCTATCAAGGAATGTTACTGCATGTTACTAAGATTTTTTTAATTAAAAAATTAACCCTTAGACAAGCTACAGAGTAGCACAATATGTCGATTCGTTAGGGTGATCTTGGTTTATTATTCACTATTGTTAGACATTACACGTCATGTTAGCCGATCTTCATGGGCTAGAATTGCGCATTTGCAAAGGGGTAGATCTATCAAGGAATGTTACTGCATTCTACTAAGATTTTTTTAATTAAAAAGTTAACCCTTAGCCAAGCTACAGAGTAGCAGAATATGTCGATTTGTTACACTGGTCACGGTTTACTATTCACTATGGTTAGACACTACACGTCCGTGTTAGCCGATGGTCATGGGCTAGCATTGAGCATCTGCAAAGGGGTAGATCTATCGAGGAAGATTACTGCATGCTACTAAGATTTTTTTAATTAAAAGGTTAACCCTTAGACAAGTTACAGAGTAGCACAATATGTCGATTAGTTAGGATGATCTTGGTTTACTATTCACTATGGTTAGACATTACACGTCCATGTTAGCCGATCTTCATGGGCAAGCATTGCGCATTTGCAAAGGGGTAGATCTATCAAGGAATGTTACTGCATGCTACTAAGATTTTTTTAATTAAAAAGTTAACCCTTAGACAAGCTACAGAGTAGCACAATATGTCGATTAGTTAGGGTGATCTTGGTTTACTATTCACTATGGTTGGACTTTACACGTCCATGTTAGCCGATCTTCATGGGCTAGCATTGCGCATTTGCAAAGGGGTAGATCTATTAAGGAATGTTACTGCATGCTACTAAGATTTTTTTAATTAAAAAGTTAACCCCTAGACAAGCTACAGAGTAGTACAATATGTCGATTCGTTAGGGTGATCTTGGTTTACTATTCACTATGGTTAGACATTACACGTCCGTGTTAGCCGATCGCCATGGGCTAGCATTGAGCATTTGCAAAGGGGTAGATCTATTAAGGAATGTTACTGCATGCTACTAAGATTTTTTTAATTAAAAAGATAACCCTTAGACAAGCTACAGAGTAGCACAATATGTCGATTAGTTAGGGTGATCTTGGTTTACTATTCACTATGGTTGGACTTTACACGTCCATGTTAGCCGATCTTCATGGGCTAGCATTGCGCATTTGCAAAGGGGTAGATCTATTAAGGAATGTTACTGCATGCTACTAAGATTTTTTTAATTAAAAAGTTAACCCCTAGACAAGCTACAGAGTAGTACAATATGTCGATTCGTTAGGGTGATCTTGGTTTACTATTCACTATGGTTAGACATTACACGTCCGTGTTAGCCGATCGCCATGGGCTAGCATTGCGCATTTGCAAAGGGGTGGATCTATCGAGGAAGATTACTGCATGCTACTAAGATTTTTTTAATTAAAAAGATAACCCTTAGACAAGCTACAGAGTAGCACAATATGACGATTAGTTAGGGTGATCATGGTTTACTATTCACTATGGTTAGGCATTACACGTCCATGTTAGCCGATCTTCATGGGCTAGCATTGCGCATTTGCAAAGGGGTAGATCTATTAAGGAATGTTACTGCATGCTACTAAGATTTTTTTAATTAAAAAGTTAACCCCTAGACAAGCTACAGAGTAGTACAATATGTCGATTCGTTAGGATGATCTTGGTTTACTATTCACTATGGTTAGACATTACACGTACGTGTTAGCCGATCGTCATGGGCCAGCATTGAGCATTTGCAAAAGGGTAGATCTATCAAGGAATGTTACTGCATGTTACTAAGGTTTTTTTAATTAAAAAGTTAACCCTTAGACAAGCTACAGAGTAGCACAATATGTCGATTCGTTAGGGTGATCTTGGTTTATTATTCACTATTGTTAGACATTACACGTCCATGTTAGCCGATCTTCATGGGCTAGAATTGCGCATTTGCAAAGGGGTAGATCTATCAAGGAATGTTACTGCATTCTACTAAGATTTTTTTAATTAAAAAGTTAACCCTTAGCCAAGCTACAGAGTAGCAGAATATGTCGATTTGTTACACTGGTCACCGTTTACTATTCACTATGGTTAGACACTACACGTCCGTGTTAGCCGATCGTCATGGGCTAGCATTGAGCATCTGCAAAGGGGTAGATCTATTAAGGAATGTTACTGCATGCTACTAAGATTTTTTTAATTAAAAGGTTAACCCTTAGACAAGTTACAGAGTAGCACAATATGTCGATTACTTAGGATGATCTTGGTTTACTATTCACTATGGTTAGACATTACACGTCCATGTTAGCCGATCTTCATGGGCAAGCATTGCGCATTTGCAAAGGGGTAGATCTATCAAGGAATGTTACTGCATGCTACTAAGATTTTTTTAATTAAAAAGTTAACCCTTAGACAAGCTACGGAGTAGCACAATATGTCGATTGGTTAGGGTGATCTTGGTTTACTATTCACTATGCTTAGACATTACACGTCCATCTTAGCCGATCGTCATGGGCTAGCATTGAGCATTTGAAAAGGGGTGGATCTATGGAGGAATATTATTGCATACTACTAAGATTTTTTAATTAAAAAGTTAACCCTTATACAAGCTACAGAGTAGCAAAATATGTCGATTCGTTAGGGTGGTCTTGGTGTACTATTCACTATGGTTAGACATTACACGTCCGTGTTAGCCGATCGCCATGGGCTAGCATTGCGCATTTGCAAAGGGGTGGATCTATCGAGGAAGATTACTGCATGCTACTAAGATTTTTTTAATTAAAAAGATAACCCTTAGACAAGCTACAGAGTAGCACAATATGTCGATTCGTTAGGGTGATCTTGGTTTACTATTCACTATGGTTAGACATTACACGTCCGTGTTAGCCGATCGCCATGGGCTAGCATTGAGCATTTGCAAAGGGGTAGATCTATTAAGGAATGTTACTGCATGCTACTAAGATTTTTTTAATTAAAAAGATAACCCTTAGACAAGCTACAGAGTAGCACAATATGTCGATTCGTTAGGGTGATCTTGGTTTACTATTCACTATGCTTAGACATTACACGTCCATCTTAGCCGATCGTCATGGGCTAGCATTGAGCATTTGAAAAGGGGTGGATCTATGGAGGAATATTATTGCATACTAGTAAGATTTTTTAATTAAAAAGTTAACCCTTAAACAAGCTACAGAGTAGCAAAATATGTCGATTCGTTAGGGTGATCTTGGTTTACTATTCACTATGGTTAGACATTACACGTCCGTCTTAGCCGATCGCCATGGGCTAGCATTGAGCATTTGCAAAGGGGTAGATCTATTAAGGAATGTTACTGCATGCTACTAAGATTTTTTTAATTAAAAAGTTAACCCCTAGACAAGTTACAGAGTAGTACAATATGTCGATTCGTTAGGGTGATCTTGGTTTACTATTCACTATGGTTAGACATTACACGTCCGTGTTAGCCGATCGCCATGGGCTAGCATTGCGCATTTGCAAAGGGTGGATCTATCGAGGAAGATTACTGCATGTTACTAAGGTTTTTTTAATTAAAAAGTTAACCCTTAGACAAGCTACAGAGTAGCACAATATGTCGATTCGTTAGGGTGATCTTGGTTTATTATTCACTATTGTTAGACATTACACGTCCATGTTAGCCGATCTTCATGGGCTAGAATTGCGCATTTGCAAAGGGGTAGATCTATCAAGGAATGTTACTGCATTCTACTAAGATTTTTTTAATTAAAAAGTTAACCCCTAGACAAGCTACAGAGTAGTACAATATGTCGATTCGTTAGGATGATCTTGGTTTACTATTCACTATGGTTAGACATTACACGTACGTGTTAGCCGATCGTCATGGGCCAGCATTGAGCATTTGCAAAAGGGTAGATCTATCAAGGAATGTTACTGCATGTTACTAAGGTTTTTTTTAATTAAAAAGTTAACCCTTAGACAAGCTACAGAGTAGCACAATATGTCGATTCGTTAGGGTGATCTTGGTTTATTATTCACTATTGTTAGACATTACACGTCCATGTTAGCCGATCTTCATGGGCTAGAATTGCGCATTTGCAAAGGGGTAGATCTATCAAGGAATGTTACTGCATTCTACTAAGATTTTTTTAATTAAAAAGTTAACCCTTAGCCAAGCTACAGAGTAGCAGAATATGTCGATTTGTTACACTGGTCACCGTTTACTATTCACTATGGTTAGACACTACACGTCCGTGTTAGCCGATCGTCATGGGCTAGCATTGAGCATCTGCAAAGGGGTAGATCTATCGAGGAAGATTACTGCATGCTACTAAGATTTTTTTAATTAAAAGGTTAACCCTTAGACAAGTTACAGAGTAGCACAATATGTCGATTACTTAGGATGATCTTGGTTTACTATTCACTATGGTTAGACATTACACGTCCATGTTAGCCGATCTTCATGGGCAAGCATTGCGCATTTGCAAAGGGGTAGATCTATCAAGGAATGTTACTGCATGCTACTAAGATTTTTTTAATTAAAAAGTTAACCCTTAGACAAGCTACGGAGTAGCACAATATGTCGACTGGTTAGGGTGATCTTGGTTTACTATTCACTATGCTTAGACATTACACGTCCATCTTAGCCGATCGTCATGGGCTAGCATTGAGCATTTGAAAAGGGGTGGATCTATGGAGGAATATTATTGCATACTACTAAGATTTTTTAATTAAAAAGTTAACCCTTATACAAGCTACAGAGTAGCAAAATATGTCGATTCGTTAGGGTGGTCTTGGTGTACTATTCACTATGGTTAGACATTACACGTCCGTGTTAGCCGATCGCCATGGGCTAGCATTGCGCATTTGCAAAGGGGTGGATCTATCGAGGAAGATTACTGCATGCTACTAAGATTTTTTTAATTAAAAAGATAACCCTTAGACAAGCTACAGAGTAGCACAATATGTCGATTCGTTAGGGTGATCTTGGTTTACTATTCACTATGGTTAGACATTACACGTCCGTGTTAGCCGATCGCCATGGGCTAGCATTGAGCATTTGCAAAGGGGTAGATCTATTAAGGAATGTTACTGCATGCTACTAAGATTTTTTTAATTAAAAAGATAACCCTTAGACAAGCTACAGAGTAGCACAATATGTCGATTCGTTAGGGTGATCTTGGTTTACTATTCACTATGCTTAGACATTACACGTCCATCTTAGCCGATCGTCATGGGCTAGCATTGAGCATTTGAAAAGGGGTGGATCTATGGAGGAATATTATTGCATACTAGTAAGATTTTTTAATTAAAAAGTTAACCCTTAAACAAGCTACAGAGTAGCAAAATATGTCGATTCGTTAGGGTGATCTTGGTTTACTATTCACTATGGTTAGACATTACACGTCCGTCTTAGCCGATCGCCATGGGCTAGCATTGAGCATTTGCAAAGGGGTAGATCTATTAAGGAATGTTACTGCATGCTACTAAGATTTTTTTAATTAAAAAGTTAACCCCTAGACAAGTTACAGAGTAGTACAATATGTCGATTCGTTAGGGTGATCTTGGTTTACTATTCACTATGGTTAGACATTACACGTCCGTGTTAGCCGATCGCCATGGGCTAGCATTGCGCATTTGCAAAGGGGTGGATCTATCGAGGAAGATTACTGCATGCTACT
>NW_028294025.1:0-31303 GCF_964341445.2 Mesoplodon mirus | reverse complement strand
AGGTACGATGCTGCTTCTATAATATTAGCAACGAGAAACATAGTTATTACCGTATTTGTAGAGAGTCTTTGAAACGAGAAGCTGTAGAGAGAGATTCGCAATGAATCGAACTAAAGAGTAGCTTGAAATAAATAACGAACCAATGGAACAATAAACAGGTACGATGCTGCTTCTATCATATAAGCAACGAGAAACATAGTTATTACCGTATTTGTAGAGAGTCTTTGAAACGAGTAGCTGTAGAGAGAGATTCGCAATGAATCGAACTAAAGAATAGCATGAAATAAATAACGAACCAATGGAACAATAAACAGGTACGATGCTGCTTCTATCATATTAGCATTAGCAACGAGAAACATAGTTATTACCGTATTTGTAGAGAGTCTTTGAAACGAGAAGCTGTGGAGAGAGAGATTCGCAATGAATCGAACTAAAGAGTAGCTTGAAATAAATAACGAACCAATGGAACAATAAACAGGTACGATGCTGCTTCTATAATATAAGCAACGAGAAACATAGTTATTACCGTATTTGTAGAGAGTCTTTGAAACGAGAAGCTGTAGAGAGAGATTCGCAATGAATCGAACTAAAGAATAGCTTGAAATAAATAACGAACCAATGCAACAATAACAGGTACGATGCTGCTTCTATCATATTAGCATAAGCAACGAGAAACATAGTTATTACCGTATTTGTAGAGAGTCTTTGAAACGAGAAGCTGTGGAGAGAGATTCGCAATGAATCGAACTAAAGAATAGCTTGAAATAAATAACGAACCAATGGAACAATAAACAGGTACGATGCTGCTTCTATCATATTAGCATAAGCAACGAGAAACATAGTTATTACCGTATTTGTAGAGAGTCTTTGAAACGAGAAGCTGGAGGGAGAGATTCGCAATGAATCGAACTAAAGAATAGCTTGAAATAAATAACGAACCAATGCAACAATAAACAGGTACGATGCTGCTTCTATCATATTAGCATAAGCAACGAGAAACATAGTTATTACCGTATTTGTAGAGAGTCTTTGAAACGAGAAGCTGTGGAGAGAGATTCGCAATGAATCGAACTAAAGAATAGCTTGAAATAAATAACGAACCAATGGAACAATAAACAGGTACGATGCTGCTTCTATCATATTAGCATAAGCAACGAGAAACATAGTTATTACCGTATTTGTAGAGAGTCTTTGAAACGAGAAGCTGTAGAGAGAGATTCGCAATGAATCGAACTAAAGAGTAGCTTGAAATAAATAACGAACCAATGGAACAATAAACAGGTACGATGCTGCTTCTGTCATATTAGCATAAGCAACGAGAAACATAGTTATTACCGTATTTGTAGAGAGTCTTTGAAACGAGAAGCTGGAGAGAGAGATTCGCAATGAATCGAACTAAAGAATAGCTTGAAATAAATAACGAACCAATGCAACAATAAACAGGTACGATGCTGCTTCTATCATATTAGCATAAGCAACGAGAAACATAGTTATTACCGTATTTGTAGAGAGTCTTTGAAACGAGAAGCTGTAGAGAGAGATTCGCAATGAATCGAACTAAAGAATAGCTTGAAATAAATAACGAACCAATGGAACAATAAACAGGTACGATGCTGCTTCTATCATATTAGCAACGAGAAACATAGTTATTACCGTATTTGTAGAGAGTCTTTGAAACGAGAAGCTGGAGAGAGAGATTCGCAATGAATCGAACTAAAGAGTAGCTTGAAATAAATAACGAACCAATGGAACAATAAACAGGTACGATGCTGCTTCTATCATATTAGCATAAGCAACGAGAAACATAGTTATTACCGTATTTGTAGAGAGTCATTGAAACGAGAAGCTGTAGAGAGAGATTCGCAATGAATCGAACTAATGAATAGCTTGAAATAAATAACGAACCAATGGAACAATAAACAGGTACGATGCTGCTTCTATAATATTAGCATAAGCAACGAGAAACATAGTTATTACCGTATTTGTAGAGAGTCTATGAAACGAGAAGCTGTGGAGAGAGATTCGCAATGAATCGAACTAAAGAATAGCTTGAAATAAATAACGAACCAATGCAACAATAAACAGGTACGATGCTGCTTCTATCATATTAGCATTAGCAACGAGAAACATAGTTATTACCGTATTTGTAGAGAGTCTTTGAAACGAGAAGCTGTGGAGAGAGAGATTCGCAATGAATCGAACTAAAGAATAGCTTTAAATAAATAACGAACCAATGGAACAATAAACAGGTACGATGCTGCTTCTATCATATTAGCAACGAGAAACATAGTTATTACCGTATTTGTAGAGAGTCTTTGAAACGAGAAGCTGGAGAGAGAGATTCGCAATGAATCGAACTAAAGAGTAGCTTGAAACAAATAACGAACCAATGGAACAATAAACAGGTACGATGCTGCTTCTATCATATTAGCATAAGCAACGAGAAACATAGTTATTACCGTATTTGTAGAGAGTCATTGAAACGAGAAGCTGTAGAGAGAGATTCGCAATGAATCGAACTAATGAATAGCTTGAAATAAATAACGAACCAATGGAACAATAAACAGGTACGATGCTGCTTCTATAATATTAGCATAAGCAACGAGAACATAGTTATTACCGTATTTGTAGAGAGTCTTTGAAACGAGAAGCTGGAGAGAGAGATTCGCAATGAATCGAACTAAAGAATAGCTTGAAATAAATAACGAACCAATGGAACAATAAACAGGTACGATGCTGCTTCTATAGCATAAGCAACGAGAAACATAGTTATTACCGTATTTGTAGAGAGTCTTTGAAACGAGAAGCTGTAGAGAGAGATTCGCAATGAATCGAACTAAAGAGTAGCTTGAAATAAATAACGAACCAATGGAACAATAAACAGGTACGATGCTGCTTCTGTCATATTAGCATAAGCAACGAGAAACATAGTTATTACCGTATTTGTAGAGAGTCTTTGAAACGAGAAGCTGTGGAGAGAGAGATTCGCAATGAATCGAACTGAAGAATAGCTTGAAATAAATAACGAACCAATGGAACAATAAACAGGTACGATGCTGCTTCTATCATATTAGCAACGAGAAACATAGTTATTACCGTATTTGTAGAGAGTCTTTGAAACGAGAAGCTGGAGAGAGAGATTCGCAATGAATCGAACTAAAGAGTAGCTTGAAATAAATAACGAACCAATGGAACAATAAACAGGTACGATGCTGCTTCTGTCATATTAGCATAAGCAACGAGAAACATAGTTATTACCGTATTTGTAGAGAGTCTTTGAAACGAGAAGCTGTAGAGAGAGATTCGCAATGAATCGAACTAAAGAGTAGCTTGAAATAAATAACCGAACCAATGGAACAATAAACAGGTACGATGCTGCTTCTGTCATATTAGCATAAGCAACGAGAAACATAGTTATTACCGTATTTGTAGAGAGTCTTTGAAACGAGAAGCTGTAGAGAGAGATTCGCAATGAATCGAACTAAAGAGTAGCATGAAATAAATAACGAACCAATGGAACAATAAACAGGTACGATGCTGCTTCTATCATATTAGCATAAGCAACGAGAAACATAGTTATTACCGTATTTGTAGAGAGTCTTTGAAACGAGAAGCTGGAGAGAGAGATTCGCAATGAATCGAACTAAAGAATAGCTTGAAATAAATAACGAACCAATGGAACAATAAACAGGTACGATGCTGCTTCTATCATATTAGCATAAGCAACGAGAAACATAGTTATTACCGTATTTGTAGAGAGTCTTTGAAACGAGAAGCTGTGGAGAGAGATTCGCAATGAATCGAACTAAAGAGTAGCTTGAAATAAATAACGAACCAATGGAACAATAAACAGGTACGATGCTGCTTCTATCATATTAGCATAAGCAACGAGAAACATAGTTATTACCGTGTTTGTAGAGAGTCTTTGAAACGAGAAGCTGGAGAGAGAGATTCGCAATGAATCGAACTAAAGAATAGCTTGAAATAAATAACGAACCAATGCAACAATAAACAGGTACGATGCTGCTTCTATCATATTAGCATAAGCAACGAGAAACATAGTTATTACCGTATTTGTAGAGAGTCTTTGAAACGAGAAGCTGGAGAGAGAGATTCGCAATGAATCGAACTAAAGAATAGCTTGAAATAAATAACGAACCAATGGAACAATAAACAGGTACGATGCTGCTTCTATCATATTAGCATAAGCAACGAGAAACATAGTTATTACCGTATTTGTAGAGAGTCTTTGAAACGAGAAGCTGTAGAGAGAGATTCGCAATGAATCGAACTAAAGAGTAGCTTGAAATAAATAACGAACCAATGGAACAATAAACAGGTACGATGCTGCTTCTATCATATTAGCATTAGCAACGAGAAACATAGTTATTACCGTATTTGTAGAGAGTCTTTGAAACGAGAAGCTGTAGAGAGAGATTCGCAATGAATCGAACTAAAGAATAGCTTGAAATAAATAACGAACCAATGGAACAATAAACAGGTACGATGCTGCTTCTATCATATTAGCATAAGCAACGAGAAACATAGTTATTACCGTATTTGTAGAGAGTCTTTGAAACGAGAAGCTGTAGAGAGAGATTCGCAATGAATCGAACTAAAGAATAGCTTGAAATGAATAGCGAACCAATGGAACAATAAACAGGTACGATGCTGCTTCTATCATATTAGCATAAGCAACGAGAAACATAGCTATTACCGTATTTGTAGAGAGTCTTTGAAACGAGAAGCTGTAGAGAGAGATTCGCAATGAATCGAACTAAAGAATAGCTTGAAATAAATAGCGAACCAATGGAACAATAAACAGGTACGATGCTGCTTCTATAATATTAGCAACGAGAAACATAGTTATTACCGTATTTGTAGAGAGTCTTTGAAACGAGAAGCTGTAGAGAGAGATTCGCAATGAATCGAACTAAAGAGTAGCTTGAAATAAATAACGAACCAATGGAACAATAAACAGGTACGATGCTGCTTCTATCATATAAGCAACGAGAAACATAGTTATTACCGTATTTGTAGAGAGTCTTTGAAACGAGTAGCTGTAGAGAGAGATTCGCAATGAATCGAACTAAAGAATAGCATGAAATAAATAACGAACCAATGGAACAATAAACAGGTACGATGCTGCTTCTATCATATTAGCATTAGCAACGAGAAACATAGTTATTACCGTATTTGTAGAGAGTCTTTGAAACGAGAAGCTGTGGAGAGAGAGATTCGCAATGAATCGAACTAAAGAGTAGCTTGAAATAAATAACGAACCAATGGAACAATAAACAGGTACGATGCTGCTTCTATAATATAAGCAACGAGAAACATAGTTATTACCGTATTTGTAGAGAGTCTTTGAAACGAAGCTGTAGAGAGAGATTCGCAATGAATCGAACTAAAGAATAGCTTGAAATAAATAACGAACCAATGCAACAATAAACAGGTACGATGCTGCTTCTATCATATTAGCATAAGCAACGAGAAACATAGTTATTACCGTATTTGTAGAGAGTCTTTGAAACGAGAAGCTGTGGAGAGAGATTCGCAATGAATCGAACTAAAGAATAGCTTGAAATAAATAACGAACCAATGGAACAATAAACAGGTACGATGCTGCTTCTATCATATTAGCATAAGCAACGAGAAACAATAGTTATTACCGTATTTGTAGAGAGTCTTTGAAACGAGAAGCTGGAGGGAGAGATTCGCAATGAATCGAACTAAAGAATAGCTTGAAATAAATAACGAACCAATGCAACAATTAAACAGGTACGATGCTGCTTCTATCATATTAGCATAAGCAACGAGAAACATAGTTATTACCGTATTTGTAGAGAGTCTTTGAAACGAGAAGCTGTGGAGAGATTCGCAATGAATCGAACTAAAGAATAGCTTGAAATAAATAACGAACCAATGGAACAATAAACAGGTACGATGCTGCTTCTATCATATTAGCATAAGCAACGAGAAACATAGTTATTACCGTATTTGTAGAGAGTCTTTGAAACGAGAAGCTGTAGAGAGAGATTCGCAATGAATCGAACTAAAGAGTAGCTTGAAATAAATAACGAACCAATGGAACAATAAACAGGTACGATGCTGCTTCTGTCATATTAGCATAAGCAACGAGAAACATAGTTATTACCGTATTTGTAGAGAGTCTTTGAAACGAGAAGCTGGAGAGAGAGATTCGCAATGAATCGAACTAAAGAATAGCTTGAAATAAATAACGAACCAATGCAACAATAAACAGGTACGATGCTGCTTCTATCATATTAGCATAAGCAACGAGAAACATAGTTATTACCGTATTTGTAGAGAGTCTTTGAAACGAGAAGCTGTAGAGAGAGATTCGCAATGAATCGAACTAAAGAATAGCTTGAAATAAATAACGAACCAATGGAACAATAAACAGGTACGATGCTGCTTCTATCATATTAGCAACGAGAAACATAGTTATTACCGTATTTGTAGAGAGTCTTTGAAACGAGAAGCTGGAGAGAGAGATTCGCAATGAATCGAACTAAAGAGTAGCTTGAAATAAATAACGAACCAATGGAACAATAAACAGGTACGATGCTGCTTCCTATCATATTAGCATAAGCAACGAGAAACATAGTTATTACCGTATTTGTAGAGAGTCATTGAAACGAGAAGCTGTAGAGAGAGATTCGCAATGAATCGAACTAATGAATAGCTTGAAATAAATAACGAACCAATGGAACAATAAACAGGTACGATGCTGCTTCTATAATATTAGCATAAGCAACGAGAAACATAGTTATTACCGTATTTGTAGAGAGTCTTTGAAACGAGAAGCTGGAGAGAGAGATTCGCAATGAATCGAACTAAAGAATAGCTTGAAATAAATAACGAACCAATGGAACAATAAGCAGGTACGATGCTGCTTCTATAATATTAGCAACGAGAAACATAGTTATTACCGTATTTGTAGAGAGTCTTTGAAACGAGAAGCTGGAGAGAGAGATTCGCAATGAATCGAACTAAAGAATAGCTTGAAATAAATAACGAACCAATGCAACAATAAACAGGTACGATGCTGCTTCTATCATATTAGCATAAGCAACGAGAAACATAGTTATTACCGTATTTGTAGAGAGTCTTTGAAACGAGAAGCTGTAGAGAGAGATTCGCAATGAATCGAACTAAAGAATAGCTTGAAATAAATAACGAACCAATGGAACAATAAACAGGTACGATGCTGCTTCTATCATATTAGCATAAGCAACGAGAAACATAGTTATTACCGTATTTGTAGAGAGTCTTTGAAACGAGAAGCTGTAGAGAGAGATTCGCAATGAATCGAACTAAAGAATAGCTTGAAATAAATAACGAACCAATGGAACAATAAACAGGTACGATGCTGCTTCTATCATATTAGCATAAGCAACGAGAAACATAGTTATTACCGTATTTGTAGAGAGTCTTTGAAACGAGAAGCTGTAGAGAGAGATTCGCAATGAATCGAACTAAAGAATAGCTTGAAATAAATAGCGAACCAATGGAACAATAAACAGGTACGATGCTGCTTCTATCATATTAGCATAAGCAACGAGAAACATAGTTATTACCGTATTTGTAGAGAGTCTTTGAAACGAGAAGCTGTAGAGAGAGATTCGCAATGAATCGAACTAAAGAATAGCTTGAAATAAATAACGAACCAATGGAACAATAAACAGGTACGATGCTGCTTCTATCATATTAGCATTAGCAACGAGAAACATAGTTATTACCGTATTTGTAGAGAGTCTTTGAAACGAGAAGCTGTAGAGAGAGATTCGCAATGAATCGAACTAAAGAGTAGCATGAAATAAATAACGAACCAATGGAACAATAAACAGGTACGATGCTGCTTCTATCATATTAGCATAAGCAACGAGAAACATAGTTATTACCGTATTTGTAGAGAGTCTTTGAAACGAGAAGCTGGAGAGAGAGATTCGCAATGAATCGAACTAAAGAATAGCTTGAAATAAATAACGAACCAATGGAACAATAAACAGGTACGATGCTGCTTCTATCATATTAGCATAAGCAACGAGAAACATAGTTATTACCGTATTTGTAGAGAGTCTTTGAAACGAGAAGCTGGAGAGAGAGATTCGCAATGAATCGAACTAAAGAATAGCTTGAAAATAAATAACGAACCAATGGAACAATAAACAGGTACGATGCTGCTTCTATTATATTAGCATAAGCAACGAGAAACATAGTTATTACCGTATTTGTAGAGAGTCTTTGAATGAGAAGCTGGAGAGAGAGATTCGCAATGAATCGAACTAAAGAATAGCTTGAAATAAATAACGAACCAATGGAACAATAAACAGGTACGATGCTGCTTCTATCATATTAGCATAAGCAACGAGAAACATAGTTATTACCGTATTTGTAGAGAGTCTTTGAAACGAGAAGCTGTAGAGAGAGATTCGCAATGAATCGAACTAAAGAGTAGCTTGAAATAAATAACGAACCAATGGAACAATAAACAGGTACGATGCTGCTTCTATCATATTGGCATTAGCAACGAGAAACATAGTTATTACCGTATTTGTAGAGAGTCTTTGAAACGAGAAGCTGTAGAGAGAGATTCGCAATGAATCGAACTAAAGAATAGCTTGAAATAAATAACGAACCAATGGAACAATAAACAGGTACGATGCTGCTTCTATCATATTAGCATAAGCAACGAGAAACATAGTTATTACCGTATTTGTAGAGAGTCTTTGAAACGAGAAGCTGTAGAGAGAGATTCGCAATGAATCGAACTAAAGAATAGCTTGAAATGAATAGCGAACCAATGGAACAATAAACAGGTACGATGCTGCTTCTATCATATTAGCATAAGCAACGAGAAACATAGTTATTACCGTATTTGTAGAGAGTCTTTGAAACGAGAAGCTGTAGAGAGAGATTCGCAATGAACCGAACTAAAGAATAGCTTGAAATGAATAGCGAACGAACAATAAACAGGTACGATGCTGCTTCTATCATATTAGCATAAGCAACGAGAAACATAGTTATTACCGTATTTGTAGAGAGTCTTTGAAACGAGAAGCTGTAGAGAGAGATTCGCAATGAATCGAACTAAAGAATAGCTTGAAATAAATAGCGAACCAATGGAACAATAAACAGGTACGATGCTGCTTCTATCATATTAGCATAAGCAACGAGAAACATAGTTATTACCGTATTTGTAGAGAGTCTTTGAAACGAGAAGCTGTAGAGAGAGATTCGCAATGAATCGAACTAAAGAATAGCTTGAAATAAATAACGAACCAATGGAACAATAAACAGGTACGATGCTGCTTCTATCATATTAGCATAAGCAACGAGAAACATAGTTATTACCGTATTTGTAGAGAGTCTTTGAAACGAGAAGCTGTGGAGAGAGATTCGCAATGAATCGAACTAAAGAATAGCTTGAAATAAATAACGAACCAATGGAACAATAAACAGGTACGATGCTGCTTCTATCATATTAGCATAAGCAACGAGAAACATAGTTATTACCGTATTTGTAGAGAGTCTTTGAAACGAGAAGCTGTGGAGAGAGATTCGCAATGAATCGAACTAAAGAATAGCTTGAAATAAATAACGAACCAATGGAACAATAAACAGGTACGATGCTGCTTCTATCATATTAGCATAAGCAACGAGAAACATAGTTATTACCGTATTTGTAGAGAGTCTTTGAAACGAGAAGCTGTAGAGAGAGATTCGCAATGAATCGAACTAAAGAGTAGCTTGAAATAAATAGCGAACCAATGGAACAATAAACAGGTACGATGCTGCTTCTATCATATTAGCATAAGCAACGAGAAACATAGTTATTACCGTATTTGTAGAGAGTCTTTGAAACGAGAAGCTGTAGAGAGAGATTCGCAATGAATCGAACTAAAGAATAGCTTGAAATAAATAACGAACCAATGGAACAATAAACAGGTACGATGCTGCTTCTATCATATTAGCATAAGCAACGAGAAACATAGTTATTACCGTATTTGTAGAGAGTCTTTGAAACGAGAAGCTGGAGAGAGAGATTCGCAATGAATCGAACTAAAGAATAGCTTGAAATAAATAACGAACCAATGCAACAATAAACAGGTACGATGCTGCTTCTATCATATTAGCATAAGCAACGAGAAACATAGTTATTACCGTATTTGTAGAGAGTCTTTGAAACGAGAAGCTGTAGAGAGAGATTCGCAATGAATCGAACTAAAGAATAGCTTGAAATAAATAACGAACCAATGGAACAATAAACAGGTACGATGCTGCTTCTATCATATTAGCATAAGCAACGAGAAACATAGTTATTACCGTATTTGTAGAGAGTCTTTGAAACGAGAAGCTGTGGAGAGAGATTCGCAATGAATCGAACTAAAGAATAGCTTGAAATAAATAACGAACCAATGGAACAATAAACAGGTACGATGCTGCTTCTATCATATTAGCATAAGCAACGAGAAACATAGTTATTACCGTATTTGTAGAGAGTCTTTGAAACGAGAAGCTGTAGAGAGAGATTCGCAATGAATCGAACTAAAGAGTAGCTTGAAATAAATAACGAACCAATGGAACAATAAACAGGTACGATGCTGCTTCTATAATATAAGCAACGAGAAACATAGTTATTACCGTATTTGTAGAGAGTCTTTGAAACGAGAAGCTGTAGAGAGAGATTCGCAATGAATCGAACTAAAGAATAGCTTGAAATAAATAACGAACCAATGGAACAATAAACAGGTACGATGCTGCTTCTATAATATAAGCAACGAGAAACATAGTTATTACCGTATTTGTAGAGAGTCTTTGAAACGAGAAGCTGTAGAGAGAGATTCGCAATGAATCGAACTAAAGAATAGCTTGAAATAAATAACGAACCAATGGAACAATAAACAGGTACGATGCTGCTTCTATCATATTAGCATAAGCAACGAGAAACATAGTTATTACCGTATTTGTAGAGAGTCTTTGAAACGAGAAGCTGTAGAGAGAGATTCGCAATGAATCGAACTAAAGAATAGCTTGAAATAAATAACGAACCAATGGAACAATAAACAGGTACGATGCTGCTTCTATCATATTAGCATAAGCAACGAGAAACATAGTTATTACCGTATTTGTAGAGAGTCTTTGAAACGAGAAGCTGTAGAGAGAGATTCGCAATGAATCGAACTAAAGAATAGCTTGAAATAAATAGCGAACCAATGGAACAATAAACAGGTACGATGCTGCTTCTATCATATTAGCATAAGCAACGAGAAACATAGTTATTACCGTATTTGTAGAGAGTCTTTGAAACGAGAAGCTGGGAGAGAGAGATTCGCAATGAATCGAACTAAAGAATAGCTTGAAATAAATAACGAACCAATGGAACAATAAACAGGTACGATGCTGCTTCTATCATATTAGCATAAGCAACGAGAAACATAGTTATTACCGTATTTGTAGAGAGTCTTTGAAACGAGAAGCTGGAGAGAGAGATTCGCAATGAATCGAACTAAAGAATAGCTTGAAATAAATAACGAACCAATGGAACAATAAACAGGTACGATGCTGCTTCTATTATATTAGCATAAGCAAAGAGAAACATAGTTATTACCGTATTTGTAGAGAGTCTTTGAAACGAGAAGCTGTAGAGAGAGATTCGCAATGAATCGAACTAAAGAGTAGCTTGAAATAAATAACGAACCAATGGAACAATAAACAGGTACGATGCTGCTTCTATCATATTAGCATTAGCAACGAGAAACATAGTTATTACCGTATTTGTAGAGAGTCTTTGAAACGAGAAGCTGGAGAGAGAGATTCGCAATGAATCGAACTAAAGAATAGCTTGAAATAAATAACGAATCAATGGAACAATAAACAGGTACGATGCTGCTTCTATCATATTAGCATAAGCAACGAGAAACATAGTTATTACCGTATTTGTAGAGAGTCTTTGAAACGAGAAGCTGTAGAGAGAGATTCGCAATGAATCGAACTAAAGAATAGCTTGAAATGAATAGCGAACCAATGGAACAATAAACAGGTACGATGCTGCTTCTATCATATTAGCATAAGCAACGAGAAACATAGTTATTACCGTATTTGTAGAGAGTCTTTGAAACGAGAAGCTGTAGAGAGAGATTCGCAATGAATCGAACTAAAGAATAGCTTGAAATAAATAGCGAACCAATGGAACAATAAACAGGTACGATGCTGCTTCTATCATATTAGCATAAGCAACGAGAAACATAGTTATTACCGTATTTGTAGAGAGTCTTTGAAACGAGAAGCTGTAGAGAGAGATTCGCAATGAATCGAACTAAAGAATAGCTTGAAATGAATAACGAACCAATGGAACAATAAACAGGTACGATGCTGCTTCTATAATATAAACAACGAGAAACATAGTTATTACCGTATTTGTAGAGAGTCTTTGAAACGAGAAGCTGTGGAGAGAGAGATTCGCAATGAATCGAACTAAAGAGTAGCTTGAAATAGATAACGAACCAATGGAACAATAAACCGGTACGATGCTGCTTCTATCATATTAGCATAAGCAACGAGAAACATAGTTATTACCGTATTTGTAGAGAGTCTTTGAAACGAGAAGCTGGAGAGAGAGATTCGCAATGAATCGAACTAAAGAATAGCTTGAAATAAATAACGAACCAATGCAACAATAAACAGGTACGATGCTGCTTCTATCATATTAGCATAAGCAACGAGAAACATAGTTATTACCGTATTTGTAGAGAGTCTTTGAAAGGAGAAGCTGTGGAGAGAGATTCGCAATGAATCGAACTAAAGAATAGCTTGAAATAAATAACGAACCAATGGAACAATAAACAGGTACGATGCTGCTTCTATCATATTAGCATAAGCAACGAGAAACATAGTTATTACCGTATTTGTAGAGAGTCTTTGAAACGAGAAGCTAGAGAGAGAGATTCGCAATGAATCGAACTAAAGAATAGCTTGAAATAAATAACGAACCAATGCAACAATAAACAGGTACGATGCTGCTTCTATCATATTAGCATAAGCAACGAGAAACATAGTTATTACCGTATTTGTAGAGAGTCTTTGAAACGAGAAGCTGTAGAGAGAGATTCGCAATGAATCGAACTAAAGAATAGCTTGAAATAAATAACGAACCAATGGAACAATAAACAGGTACGATGCTGCTTCTATCATATTAGCATAAGCAACGAGAAACATAGTTATTACCGTATTTGCAGAGAGTCTTTGAAACGAGAAGCTGTGGAGAGAGATTCGCAATGAATCGAACTAAAGAATAGCTTGAAATAAATAACGAACCAATGGAACAATAAACAGGTACGATGCTGCTTCTATCATATTAGCATAAGCAACGAGAAACATAGTTATTACCGTATTTGTAGAGAGTCTTTGAAACGAGAAGCTGTAGAGAGAGATTCGCAATGAATCGAACTAAAGAGTAGCTTGAAATAAATAACGAACCAATGGAACAATAAACAGGTACGATGCTGCTTCTATCATATTAGCATAAGCAACGAGAAACATAGTTATTACCGTATTTGTAGAGAGTCTTTGAAACGAGAAGCTGTAGAGAGAGATTCGCAATGAATCGAACTAAAGAGTAGCTTGAAATAAATAACGAACCAATGGAACAATAAACAGGTACGATGCTGCTTCTATAATATAAGCAACGAGAAACATAGTTATTACCGTATTTGTAGAGAGTCTTTGAAACGAGAAGCTGTAGAGAGAGATTCGCAATGAATCGAACTAAAGAATAGCTTGAAATAAATAACGAACCAATGGAACAATAAACAGGTACGATGCTGCTTCTATCATATTAGCATAAGCAACGAGAAACATAGTTATTACCGTATTTGTAGAGAGTCTTTGAAACGAGAAGCTGTAGAGAGAGATTCGCAATGAATCGAACTAAAGAATAGCTTGAAATAAATAACGAACCAATGGAACAATAAACAGGTACGATGCTGCTTCTATCATATTAGCATAAGCAACTAGAAACATAGTTATTACCGTATTTGTAGAGAGTCTTTGAAACGAGAAGCTGTGGAGGGAGATTCGCAATGAATCGAACTAAAGAATAGCTTGAAATAAATAACGAACCAATGGAACAATAAACAGGTACGATGCTGCTTCTATCATATTAGCATAAGCAACGAGAAACATAGTTATTACCGTATTTGTAGAGAGTCTTTGAAACGAGAAGCTGTAGAGAGAGATTCGCAATGAATCGAACTAAAGAGTAGCTTGAAATAAATAACGAACCAATGGAACAATAAACAGGTACGATGCTGCTTCTATCATATTAGCATAAGCAACGAGAAACATAGTTATTACCGTATTTGTAGAGAGTCTTTGAAACGAGAAGCTGGAGAGAGAGATTCGCAATGAATCGAACTAAAGAATAGCTTGAAATAAATAACGAACCAATGCAACAATAAACAGGTACGATGCTGCTTCTATCATATTAGCATAAGCAACGAGAAACATAGTTATTACCGTATTTGTAGAGAGTCTTTGAAACGAGAAGCTGTAGAGAGAGATTCGCAATGAATCGAACTAAAGAGTAGCTTGAAATAAATAACGAACCAATGGAACAATAAACAGGTACGATGCTGCTTCTATAATATAAGCAACGAGAAACATAGTTATTACCGTATTTGTAGAGAGTCTTTGAAACGAGAAGCTGTAGAGAGAGATTCGCAATGAATCGAACTAAAGAATAGCTTGAAATAAATAACGAACCAATGGAACAATAAACAGGTACGATGCTGCTTCTATCATATTAGCATAAGCAACGAGAAACATAGTTATTACCGTATTTGTAGAGAGTCTTTGAAACGAGAAGCTGTAGAGAGAGATTCGCAATGAATCGAACTAAAGAATAGCTTGAAATGAATAACGAACCAATGGAACAATAAACAGGTACGATGCTGCTTCTATAATATAAGCAACGAGAAACATAGTTATTACCGTATTTGTAGAGAGTCTTTGAAACGAGAAGCTGTAGAGAGAGATTCGCAATGAATCGAACTAAAGAATAGCTTGAAATAAATAACGAACCAATGGAACAATAAACAGGTACGATGCTGCTTCTATCATATTAGCATAAGCAACGAGAAACATAGTTATTACCGTATTTGTAGAGAGTCTTTGAAACGAGAAGCTGTAGAGAGAGATTCGCAATGAATCGAACTAAAGAATAGCATGAAATAAATAACGAACCAATGGAACAATAAACAGGTACGATGCTGCTTCTATCATATTAGCATTAGCAACGAGAAACATAGTTATTACCGTATTTGTAGAGAGTCTTTGAAACGAGAAGCTGTGGAGAGAGAGATTCGCAATGAATCGAACTAAAGAGTAGCTTGAAATAAATAACGAACCAATGGAACAATAAACAGGTACGATGCTGCTTCTATCATATTAGCATAAGCAACGAGAAACATAGTTATTACCGTATTTGTAGAGAGTCTTTGAAACGAGAAGCTGGAGAGAGAGATTCGCAATGAATCGAACTAAAGAATAGCTTGAAATAAATAACGAACCAATGCAACAATAAACAGGTACGATGCTGCTTCTATCATATTAGCATAAGCAACGAGAAACATAGTTATTACCGTATTTGTAGAGAGTCTTTGAAACGAGAAGCTGTAGAGAGAGATTCGCAATGAATCGAACTAAAGAATAGCTTGAAATAAATAACGAACCAATGGAGCAATAAACAGGTACGATGCTGCTTCTATCATATTAGCATAAGCAACGAGAAACATAGTTATTACCGTATTTGCAGAGAGTCTTTGAAACGAGAACCTGTGGGGAGAGATTCGCAATGAATCGAACTAAAGAGTAGCTTGAAATAGATTACGAACCAATGGAACAATAAACCGGTACGATGCTGCTTCTATCATATTAGCATAAGCAACGAGAAACATAGTTATTACCGTATTTGTAGAGAGTCTTTGAAACGAGAAGCTGTAGAGAGAGATTCGCAATGAATCGAACTAAAGAATAGCTTGAAATGAATAACGAACCAATGGAACAATAAACAGGTACGATGCTGCTTCTATAATATAAACAACGAGAAACATAGTTATTACCGTATTTGTAGAGAGTCTTTGAAACGAGAAGCTGTGGAGAGAGAGATTCGCAATGAATCGAACTAAAGAGTAGCTTGAAATAGATAACGAACCAATGGAACAATAAACCGGTACGATGCTGCTTCTATCATATTAGCATAAGCAACGAGAAACATAGTTATTACCGTATTTGTAGAGAGTCTTTGAAACGAGAAGCTGGAGAGAGAGATTCGCAATGAATCGAACTAAAGAATAGCTTGAAATAAATAACGAACCAATGCAACAATAAACAGGTACGATGCTGCTTCTATCATATTAGCATAAGCAACGAGAAACATAGTTATTACCGTATTTGTAGAGAGTCTTTGAAAGGAGAAGCTGTGGAGAGAGATTCGCAATGAATCGAACTAAAGAATAGCTTGAAATAAATAACGAACCAATGGAACAATAAACAGGTACGATGCTGCTTCTATCATATTAGCATAAGCAACGAGAAACATAGTTATTACCGTATTTGTAGAGAGTCTTTGAAACGAGAAGCTGGAGAGAGAGATTCGCAATGAATCGAACTAAAGAATAGCTTGAAATAAATAACGAACCAATGCAACAATAAACAGGTACGATGCTGCTTCTATCATATTAGCATAAGCAACGAGAAACATAGTTATTACCGTATTTGTAGAGAGTCTTTGAAACGAGAAGCTGTAGAGAGAGATTCGCAATGAATCGAACTAAAGAATAGCTTGAAATAAATAACGAACCAATGGAACAATAAACAGGTACGATGCTGCTTCTATCATATTAGCATAAGCAACGAGAAACATAGTTATTACCGTATTTGTAGAGACTCTTTGAAACGAGAAGCTGTGGAGAGAGATTCGCAATGAATCGAACTAAAGAATAGCTTGAAATAAATAACGAACCAATGGAACAATAAACAGGTACGATGCTGCTTCTCTCATATTAGCATAAGCAACGAGAAACATAGTTATTACCGTATTTGTAGAGAGTCTTTGAAACGAGAAGCTGTAGAGAGAGATTCGCAATGAATCGAACTAAAGAGTAGCTTGAAATAAATAACGAACCAATGGAACAATAAACAGGTACGATGCTGCTTCTATCATATTAGCATAAGCAACGAGAAACATAGTTATTACCGTATTTGTAGAGAGTCTTTGAAACGAGAAGCTGTAGAGAGAGATTCGCAATGAATCGAACTAAAGAGTAGCTTGAAATAAATAACGAACCAATGGAACAATAAACAGGTACGATGCTGCTTCTATAATATAAGCAACGAGAAACATAGTTATTACCGTATTTGTAGAGAGTCTTTGAAACGAGAAGCTGTAGAGAGAGATTCGCAATGAATCGAACTAAAGAATAGCTTGAAATAAATAACGAACCAATGGAACAATAAACAGGTACGATGCTGCTTCTATCATATTAGCATAAGCAACGAGAAACATAGTTATTACCGTATTTGTAGAGAGTCTTTGAAACGAGAAGCTGGAGAGAGAGATTCGCAATGAATCGAACTAAAGAATAGCTTGAAATAAATAACGAACCAATGCAACAATAAACAGGTACGATGCTGCTTCTATCATATTAGCATAAGCAACGAGAAACATAGTTATTACCGTATTTGTAGAGAGTCTTTGAAACGAGAAGCTGTAGAGAGAGATTCGCAATGAATCGAACTAAAGAATAGCTTGAAATAAATAACGAACCAATGGAACAATAAACAGGTACGATGCTGCTTCTATCATATTAGCATAAGCAACTAGAAACATAGTTATTACCGTATTTGTAGAGAGTCTTTGAAACGAGAAGCTGTGGAGAGAGATTCGCAATGAATCGAACTAAAGAATAGCTTGAAATAAATAACGAACCAATGGAACAATAAACAGGTACGATGCTGCTTCTATCATATTAGCATAAGCAACGAGAAACATAGTTATTACCGTATTTGTAGAGAGTCTTTGAAACGAGAAGCTGTAGAGAGAGATTCGCAATGAATCGAACTAAAGAGTAGCTTGAAATAAATAACGAACCAATGGAACAATAAACAGGTACGATGCTGCTTCTATCATATTAGCATAAGCAACGAGAAACATAGTTATTACCGTATTTGTAGAGAGTCTTTGAAACGAGAAGCTGGAGAGAGAGATTCGCAATGAATCGAACTAAAGAATAGCTTGAAATAAATAACGAACCAATGCAACAATAAACAGGTACGATGCTGCTTCTATCATATTAGCATAAGCAACGAGAAACATAGTTATTACCGTATTTGTAGAGAGTCTTTGAAATGAGAAGCTGTAGAGAGAGATTCGCAATGAATCGAACTAAAGAGTAGCTTGAAATAAATAACGAACCAATGGAACAATAAACAGGTACGATGCTGCTTCTATAATATAAGCAACGAGAAACATAGTTATTACCGTATTTGTAGAGAGTCATTGAAACGAGAAGCTGGAGAGAGAGATTCGCAATGAATCGAACTAAAGAATAGCTTGAAATAAATAACGAACCAATGCAACAATAAACAGGTACGATGCTGCTTCTATCATATTAGCATAAGCAACGAGAAACATAGTTATTACCGTATTTGTAGAGAGTCTTTGAAACGAGAAGCTGTAGAGAGAGATTCGCAATGAATCGAACTAAAGAATAGCTTGAAATAAATAACGAACCAATGGAACAATAAACAGGTACGATGCTGCTTCTATCATATTAGCATAAGCAACTAGAAACATAGTTATTACCGTATTTGTAGAGAGTCTTTGAAACGAGAAGCTGTAGAGAGAGATTCGCAATGAATCGAACTAAAGAATAGCTTGAAATAAATAACGAACCAATGGAACAATAAACAGGTACGATGCTGCTTCTATCATATTAGCATAAGCAACGAGAAACATAGTTATTACCGTATTTGTAGAGAGTCTTTGAAACGAGAAGCTGTAGAGAGAGATTCGCAATGAATCGAACTAAAGAATAGCATGAAATAAATAACGAACCAATGGAACAATAAACAGGTACGATGCTGCTTCTATCATATTAGCATTAGCAACGAGAAACATAGTTATTACCGTATTTGTAGAGAGTCTTTGAAACGAGAAGCTGTGGAGAGAGAGATTCGCAATGAATCGAACTAAAGAGTAGCTTGAAATAAATAACGAACCAATGGAACAATAAACAGGTACGATGCTGCTTCTATCATATTAGCATAAGCAACGAGAAACATAGTTATTACCGTATTTGTAGAGAGTCTTTGAAACGAGAAGCTGGAGAGAGAGATTCGCAATGAATCGAACTAAAGAATAGCTTGAAATAAATAACGAACCAATGCAACAATAAACAGGTACGATGCTTCTTCTATCATATTAGCATAAGCAACGAGAAACATAGTTATTACCGTATTTGTAGAGAGTCTTTGAAAAGAGAAGCTGTAGAGAGAGATTCGCAATGAATCGAACTAAAGAATAGCTTGAAATAAATAACGAACCAATGGAGCAATAAACAGGTACGATGCTGCTTCTATCATATTAGCATAAGCAACGAGAAACATAGTTATTACCGTATTTGCAGAGAGTCTTTGAAACGAGAACCTGTGGGGAGAGATTCGCAATGAATCGAACTAAAGAATAGCTTGAAATAAATAACGAACCAATGGAACAATAAACAGGTACGATGCTGCTTCTATCATATTAGCATAAGCAACGAGAAACATAGTTATTACCGTATTTGTAGAGAGTCTTTGAAACGAGAAGCTGTAGAGAGAGATTCGCAATGAATCGAACTAAAGAATAGCTTGAAATAAATAACGAACCAATGGAACAATAAACAGGTACGATGCTGCTTCTATCATATTAGCATAAGCAACGAGAAACATAGTTATTACCGTATTTGTAGAGAGTCTTTGAAACGAGAAGCTGTAGAGAGAGATTCGCAATGAATCGAACTAAAGAATAGCATGAAATAAATAACGAACCAATGGAACAATAAACAGGTACGATGCTGCTTCTATCATATTAGCATTAGCAACGAGAAACATAGTTATTACCGTATTTGTAGAGAGTCTTTGAAACGAGAAGCTGTGGAGAGAGAGATTCGCAATGAATCGAACTAAAGAGTAGCTTGAAATAAATAACGAACCAATGGAACAATAAACAGGTACGATGCTGCTTCTATCATATTAGCATAAGCAACGAGAAACATAGTTATTACCGTATTTGTAGAGAGTCTTTGAAACGAGAAGCTGGAGAGAGAGATTCGCAATGAATCGAACTAAAGAATAGCTTGAAATAAATAACGAACCAATGCAACAATAAACAGGTACGATGCTGCTTCTATCATATTAGCATAAGCAACGAGAAACATAGTTATTACCGTATTTGTAGAGAGTCTTTGAAACGAGAAGCTGTAGAGAGAGATTCGCAATGAATCGAACTAAAGAATAGCTTGAAATAAATAACGAACCAATGGAGCAATAAACAGGTACGATGCTGCTTCTATCATATTAGCATAAGCAACGAGAAACATAGTTATTACCGTATTTGCAGAGAGTCTTTGAAACGAGAACCTGTGGGGAGAGATTCGCAATGAATCGAACTAAAGAGTAGCTTGAAAAAGATACGAACCAATGGAACAATAACGGTACGATGCTGCTTCTATCATATTAGCATAAGCAACGAGAAACATAGTTATTACCGTATTTGTAGAGAGTCTTTGAAACGTAGAAGCAGAGAGAGAGGATTCGCAATGAATCGAACTAAAGAATAGCTTGAAATGAATAACGAACCAATGGAACAATAAACAGGTACGATGCTGCTTCTATAATATAAACAACGAGAAACATAGTTATTACCGTATTTGTAGAGAGTCTTTGAAACGAGAAGCTGGGGAGAGAGAGATTCGCAATGAATCGAACTAAAGAGTAGCTTGAAATAAATAACGAACCAATGGAGCAATAAACAGGTACGATGCTGCTTCTATCATATTAGCTATAAGCAACGAGAAACATAGTTATTACCGTATTTGTAGAGAGTCTTTGAAACGAGAAGCTGGAGAGAGAGATTCGCAATGAATCGAACTAAAGAGTAGCTGAAATAAATAACGAACCAATGGAACAATAAACAGGTACGATGCTGCTTCTATCATATTAGCATAAGCAACGAGAAACATAGTTATTACCGTATTTGTAGAGAGTCTTTGAAACGAGAAGCTGGAGAGAGAGATTCGCAATGAATCGAACTAAAGAATAGCTTGAAATAAAATAACGAACCAATGCAACAATAAACAGGTACGATGCTGCTTCTATCATATTAGCATAAGCAACGAGAAACATAGTTATTACCGTATTTGTAGAGAGTCTTTGAAACGAGAAGCTGTAGAGAGAGATTCGCAATGAATCGAACTAAAGAATAGCTTGAAATAAATAACGAACCAATGGAGCAATAAACAGGTACGATGCTGCTTCTATCATATTAGCATAAGCAACGAGAAACATAGTTATTACCGTATTTGCAGAGAGTCTTTGAAACGAGAACCTGTGGGAGAGATTCGCAATGAATCGAACTAAAGAGTAGCTTGAAATAGATTACGAACCAATGGAACAATAAACCGGTACGATGCTGCTTCTATCATATTAGCATAAGCAACGAGAAACATAGTTATTACCGTATTTGTAGAGAGTCTTTGAAACGAGAAGCTGTAGAGAGAGATTCGCAATGAATCGAACTAAAGAATAGCTTGAAATGAATAACGAACCAATGGAACAATAAACAGGTACGATGCTGCTTCTATAATATAAACAACGAGAAACATAGTTATTACCGTATTTGTAGAGAGTCTTTGAAACGAGAAGCTGTGGAGAGAGAGATTCGCAATGAATCGAACTAAAGATTAGCTTGAAATAGATAACGAACCAATGGAACAATAAACCGGTTACGATGCTGCTTCTATCATATTAGCATAAGCAACGAGAAACATAGTTATTACCGTATTTGTAGAGAGTCTTTGAAACGAGAAGCTGGAGAGAGAGATTCGCAATGAATCGAACTAAAGAATAGCTTGAAATAAATAACGAACCAATGCAACAATAAACAGGTACGATGCTGCTTCTATCATATTAGCATAAGCAACGAGAAACATAGTTATTACCGTATTTGTAGAGAGTCTTTGAAAGGAGAAGCTGTGGAGAGAGATTCGCAATGAATCGAACTAAAGAATAGCTTGAAATAAATAACGAACCAATGGAACAATAAACAGGTACGATGCTGCTTCTATCATATTAGCATAAGCAACGAGAAAACATAGTTATTACCGTATTTGTAGAGAGTCTTTGAAACGAGAAGGCTGGAGAGAGAGATTCGCAATGAATCGAACTAAAGAATAGCTTGAAATAAATAACGAACCAATGCAACAATAAACAGGTACGATGCTGCTTCTATCATATTAGCATAAGCAACGAGAAACATAGTTATTACCGTATTTGTAGAGAGTCTTTGAACGAGAAGCTGTAGAGAGAGATTCGCAATGAATCGAACTAAAGAATAGCTTGAAATAAATAACGAACCAATGGAACAATAAACAGGTACGATGCTGCTTCTATCATATTAGCATAAGCAACGAGAAACATAGTTATTACCGTATTTGTAGAGACTCTTTGAAACGAGAAGCTGTGGAGAGAGATTCGCAATGAATCGAACTAAAGAATAGCTTGAAATAAATAACGAACCAATGGAACAATAAACAGGTACGATGCTGCTTCTCTCATATTAGCATAAGCAACGAGAAACATAGTTATTACCGTATTTGTAGAGAGTCTTTGAAACGAGAAGCTGTAGAGAGAGATTCGCAATGAATCGAACTAAAGAGTAGCTTGAAATAAATAACGAACCAATGGAACAATAAACAGGTACGATGCTGCTTCTATCATATTAGCATAAGCAACGAGAAACATAGTTATTACCGTATTTGTAGAGAGTCTTTGAAACGAGAAGCTGTAGAGAGAGATTCGCAATGAATCGAACTAAAGAGTAGCTTGAAATAAATAACGAACCAATGGAACAATAAACAGGTACGATGCTGCTTCTATAATATAAGCAACGAGAAACATAGTTATTACCGTATTTGTAGAGAGTCTTTGAAACGAGAAGCTGTAGAGAGAGATTCGCAATGAATCGAACTAAAGAATAGCTTGAAATAAATAACGAACCAATGGAACAATAAACAGGTACGATGCTGCTTCTATCATATTAGCATAAGCAACGAGAAACATAGTTATTACCGTATTTGTAGAGAGTCTTTGAAACGAGAAGCTGGAGAGAGAGATTCGCAATGAATCGAACTAAAGAATAGCTTGAAATAAATAACGAACCAATGCAACAATAAACAGGTACGATGCTGCTTCTATCATATTAGCATAAGCAACGAGAAACATAGTTATTACCGTATTTGTAGAGAGTCTTTGAAACGAGAAGCTGTAGAGAGAGATTCGCAATGAATCGAACTAAAGAATAGCTTGAAATAAATAACGAACCAATGGAACAATAAACAGGTACGATGCTGCTTCTATCATATTAGCATAAGCAACTAGAAACATAGTTATTACCGTATTTGTAGAGAGTCTTTGAAACGTGAAGCTGTGGAGAGAGATTCGCAATGAATCGAACTAAAGAATAGCTTGAAATAAATAACGAACCAATGGAACAATAAACAGGTACGATGCTGCTTCTATCATATTAGCATAAGCAACGAGAAACATGGTTATTACCGTATTTGTAGAGAGTCTTTGAAACGAGAAGCTGTAGAGAGAGATTCGCAATGAATCGAACTAAAGAGTAGCTTGAAATAAATAACGAACCAATGGAACAATAAACAGGTACGATGCTGCTTCTATCATATTAGCATAAGCAACGAGAAACATAGTTATTACCGTATTTGTAGAGAGTCTTTGAAACGAGAAGCTGGAGAGAGAGATTCGCAATGAATCGAACTAAAGAATAGCTTGAAATAAATAACGAACCAATGCAACAATAAACAGGTACGATGCTGCTTCTATCATATTAGCATAAGCAACGAGAAACATAGTTATTACCGTATTTGTAGAGAGTCTTTGAAAATGAGAAGCTGTAGAGAGAGATTCGCAATGAATCGAACTAAAGAGTAGCTTGAAATAAATAACGAACCAATGGAACAATAAACAGGTACGATGCTGCTTCTATAATATAAGCAACGAGAAACATAGTTATTACCGTATTTGTAGAGAGTCATTGAAACGAGAAGCTGGAGAGAGAGATTCGCAATGAATCGAACTAAAGAATAGCTTGAAATAAATAACGAACCAATGCAACAATAAACAGGTACGATGCTGCTTCTATCATATTAGCATAAGCAACGAGAAACATAGTTATTACCGTATTTGTAGAGAGTCTTTGAAACGAGAAGCTGTAGAGAGAGATTCGCAATGAATCGAACTAAAGAATAGCTTGAAAATAAATAACGAACCAATGGAACAATAAACAGGTACGATGCTGCTTCTATCATATTAGCATAAGCAACTAGAAACATAGTTATTACCGTATTTGTAGAGAGTCTTTGAAACGAGAAGCTGTAGAGAGAGATTCGCAATGAATCGAACTAAAGAATAGCTTGAAATAAATAACGAACCAATGGAACAATAAACAGGTACGATGCTGCTTCTATCATATTAGCATAAGCAACGAGAAACATAGTTATTACCGTATTTGTAGAGAGTCTTTGAAACGAGAAGCTGTAGAGAGAGATTCGCAATGAATCGAACTAAAGAATAGCATGAAATAAATAACGAACCAATGGAACAATAAACAGGTACGATGCTGCTTCTATCATATTAGCATTAGCAACGAGAAACATAGTTATTACCGTATTTGTAGAGAGTCTTTGAAACGAGAAGCTGTGGAGAGAGAGATTCGCAATGAATCGAACTAAAGAGTAGCTTGAAATAAAATAACGAACCAATGGAACAATAAACAGGTACGATGCTGCTTCTATCATATTAGCATAAGCAACGAGAAACATAGTTAGTACCGTATTTGTAGAGAGTCTTTGAAACGAGAAGCTGGAGAGAGAGATTCGCAATGAATCGAACTAAAGAATAGCTTGAAATAAATAACGAACCAATGCAACAATAAACAGGTACGATGCTTCTTCTATCATATTAGCATAAGCAACGAGAAACATAGTTATTACCGTATTTGTAGAGAGTCTTTGAAAAGAGAAGCTGTAGAGAGAGATTCGCAATGAATCGAACTAAAGAATAGCTTGAAATAAATAACGAACCAATGGAGCAATAAACAGGTACGATGCTGCTTCTATCATATTAGCATAAGCAACGAGAAACATAGTTATTACCGTATTTGCAGAGAGTCTTTGAAACGAGAACCTGTGGGGAGAGATTCGCAATGAATCGAACTAAAGAATAGCTTGAAATAAATAACGAACCAATGGAACAATAAACAGGTACGATGCTGCTTCTATCATATTAGCATAAGCAACGAGAAACATAGTTATTACCGTATTTGTAGAGAGTCTTTGAAACGAGAAGCTGTAGAGAGAGATTCGCAATGAATCGAACTAAAGAATAGCTTGAAATAAATAACGAACCAATGGAACAATAAACAGGTACGATGCTGCTTCTATCATATTAGCATAAGCAACGAGAAACATAGTTATTACCGTATTTGTAGAGAGTCTTTGAAACGAGAAGCTGTAGAGAGAGATTCGCAATGAATCGAACTAAAGAATAGCATGAAATAAATAACGAACCAATGGAACAATAAACAGGTACGATGCTGCTTCTATCATATTAGCATTAGCAACGAGAAACATAGTTATTACCGTATTTGTAGAGAGTCTTTGAAACGAGAAGCTGTGGAGAGAGAGAATCGCAATGAATCGAACTAAAGAGTAGCTTGAAATAAATAACGAACCAATGGAACAATAAACAGGTACGATGCTGCTTCTATCATATTAGCATAAGCAACGAGAAACATAGTTATTACCGTATTTGTAGAGAGTCTTTTGAAACGAGAAGCTGGAGAGAGAGATTCGCAATGAATCGAACTAAAGAATAGCTTGAAATAAATAACGAACCAATGCAACAATAAACAGGTACGATGCTGCTTCTATCATATTAGCATAAGCAACGAGAAACATAGTTATTACCGTATTTGTAGAGAGTCTTTGAAACGAGAAGCTGTAGAGAGAGATTCGCAATGAATCGAACTAAAGAATAGCTTGAAATAAATAACGAACCAATGGAGCAATAAACAGGTACGATGCTGCTTCTATCATATTAGCATAAGCAACGAGAAACATAGTTATTACCGTATTTGCAGAGAGTCTTTGAAACGAGAACCTGTGGGGAGAGATTCGCAATGAATCGAACTAAAGAGTAGCTTGAAATAGATTACGAACCAATGGAACAATAAACCGGTACGATGCTGCTTCTATCATATTAGCATAAGCAACGAGAAACATAGTTATTACCGTATTTGTAGAGAGTCTTTGAAACGAGAAGCTGTAGAGAGAGATTCGCAATGAATCGAACTAAAGAATAGCTTGAAATGAATAACGAACCAATGGAACAATAAACAGGTACGATGCTGCTTCTATAATATAAACAACGAGAAACATAGTTATTACCGTATTTGTAGAGAGTCTTTGAAACGAGAAGCTGTGGAGAGAGAGATTCGCAATGAATCGAACTAAAGAGTAGCTTGAAATAGATAACGAACCAATGGAACAATAAACCGGTACGATGCTGCTTCTATCATATTAGCATAAGCAACGAGAAACATAGTTATTACCGTATTTGTAGAGAGTCTTTGAAACGAGAAGCTGGAGAGAGAGATTCGCAATGAATCGAACTAAAGAATAGCTTGAAATAAATAACGAACCAATGCAACAATAAACAGGTACGATGCTGCTTCTATCATATTAGCATAAGCAACGAGAAACATAGTTATTACCGTATTTGTAGAGAGTCTTTGAAAGGAGAAGCTGTGGAGAGAGATTCGCAATGAATCGAACTAAAGAATAGCTTGAAATAAATAACGAACCAATGGAACAATAAACAGGTACGATGCTGCTTCTATCATATTAGCATAAGCAACGAGAAACATAGTTATTACCGTATTTGTAGAGAGTCTTTGAAACGAGAAGCTGTAGAGAGAGATTCGCAATGAATCGAACTAAAGAATAGCTTGAAATAAATAACGAACCAATGGAACAATAAACAGGTACGATGCTGCTTCTATCATATTAGCATAAGCAACGAGAAACATAGTTATTACCGTATTTGTAGAGAGTCTTTGAAACGAGAAGCTGTAGAGAGAGATTCGCAATGAATCGAACTAAAGAATAGCATGAAATAAATAACGAACCAATGGAACAATAAACAGGTACGATGCTGCTTTCTATCATATTAGCATTAGCAACGAGAAACATAGTTATTACCGTATTTGTAGAGAGTCTTTGAAACGAGAAGCTGTGGAGAGAGAGATTCGCAATGAATCGAACTAAAGAGTAGCTTGAAATAAATAACGAACCAATGGAACAATAAACAGGTACGATGCTGCTTCTATCATATTAGCATAAGCAACGAGAAACATAGTTATTACCGTATTTGTAGAGAGTCTTTGAAACGAGAAGCTGGAGAGAGAGATTCGCAATGAATCGAACTAAAGAATAGCTTGAAATAAATAACGAACCAATGCAACAATAAACAGGTACGATGCTGCTTCTATCATATTAGCATAAGCAACGAGAAACTTAGTTATTACCGTATTTGTAGAGAGTCTTTGAAACGAGAAGCTGTAGAGAGAGATTCGCAATGAATCGAACTGAAAGAATAGCTTGAAATAAATAACGAACCAATGGAGCAATAAACAGGTACGATGCTGCTTCTATCATATTAGCATAAGCAACGAGAAACATAGTTTATTACCGTATTTGCAGAGAGTCTTTGAAACGAGAACCTGTGGGGAGAGATTCGCAATGAATCGAACTAAAGAGTAGCTTGAAATAGATTACGAACCAATGGAACAATAAACCGGTACGATGCTGCTTCTATCATATTAGCATAAGCAACGAGAAACATAGTTATTACCGTATTTGTAGAGAGTCTTTGAAACGAGAAGCTGTAGAGAGAGATTCGCAATGAATCGAACTAAAGAATAGCTTGAAATGAATAACGAACCAATGGAACAATAAACAGGTACGATGCTGCTTCTATAATATAAACAACGAGAAACATAGTTATTACCGTATTTGTAGAGAGTCTTTGAAACGAGAAGCTGGAGAGAGAGATTCCGCAATGAATCGAACTAAAGAATAGCTTGAAATAAATAACGAACCAATGCAACAATAAACAGGTACGATGCTGCTTCTATCATATTAGCATAAGCAACGAGAAACATAGTTATTACCGTATTTGTAGAGAGTCTTTGAAAGGAGAAGCTGTGGAGAGAGATTCGCAATGAATCGAACTAAAGAATAGCTTGAAATAAATAACGAACCAATGGAACAATAAACAGGTACGATGCTGCTTCTATCATATTAGCATAAGCAACGAGAAACATAGTTATTACCGTATTTGTAGAGAGTCTTTGAAACGAGAAGCTGTAGAGAGAGATTCGCAATGAATCGAACTAAAGAATAGCTTGAAATAAATAACGAACCAATGGAACAATAAACAGGTACGATGCTGCTTCTATCATATTAGCATAAGCAACGAGAAACATAGTTATTACCGTATTTGTAGAGAGTCTTTGAAACGAGAAGCTGTAGAGAGAGATTCGCAATGAATCGAACTAAAGAATAGCATGAAATAAATAACGAACCAATGGAACAATAAACAGGTACGATGCTGCTTCTATCATATTAGCATTAGCAACGAGAAACATAGTTATTACCGTATTTGTAGAGAGTCTTTGAAACGAGAAGCTGTGGAGAGAGAGATTCGCAATGAATCGAACTAAAGAGTAGCTTGAAATAAATAACGAACCAATGGAACAATAAACAGGTACGATGCTGCTTCTATCATATTAGCATAAGCAACGAGAAACATAGTTATTACCGTATTTGTAGAGAGTCTTTGAAACGAGAAGCTGGAGAGAGAGATTCGCAATGAATCGAACTAAAGAATAGCTTGAAATAAATAACGAACCAATGCAACAATAAACAGGTACGATGCTGCTTCTATCATATTAGCATAAGCAACGAGAAACATAGTTATTACCGTATTTGTAGAGAGTCTTTGAAACGAGAAGCTGTAGAGAGAGATTCGCAATGAATCGAACTGAAGAATAGCTTGAAATAAATAACGAACCAATGGAGCAATAAACAGGTACGATGCTGCTTCTATCATATTAGCATAAGCAACGAGAAACATAGTTATTACCGTATTTGCAGAGAGTCTTTGAAACGAGAACCTGTGGGGAGAGATTCGCAATGAATCGAACTAAAGAGTAGCTTGAAATAGATTACGAACCAATGGAACAATAAACCGGTACGATGCTGCTTCTATCATATTAGCATAAGCAACGAGAAACATAGTTATTACCGTATTTGTAGAGAGTCTTTGAAACGAGAAGCTGTAGAGAGAGATTCGCAATGAATCGAACTAAAGAATAGCTTGAAATGAATAACGAACCAATGGAACAATAAACAGGTACGATGCTGCTTCTATAATATAAACAACGAGAAACATAGTTATTACCGTATTTGTAGAGAGTCTTTGAAACGAGAAGCTGTGGAGAGAGAGATTCGCAATGAATCGAACTAAAGAGTAGCTTGAAATAGATAACGAACCAATGGAACAATAAACCGGTACGATGCTGCTTCTATCATATTAGCATAAGCAACGAGAAACATAGTTATTACCGTATTTGTAGAGAGTCTTTGAAACGAGAAGCTGGAGAGAGAGATTCGCAATGAATCGAACTAAAGAATAGCTTGAAATAAATAACGAACCAATGCAACAATAAACAGGTACGATGCTGCTTCTATCATATTAGCATAAGCAACGAGAAACATAGTTATTACCGTATTTGTAGAGAGTCTTTGAAAGGAGAAGCTGTGGAGAGAGATTCGCATGAATCGAACTAAAGAATAGCTTGAAATAAATAACGAACCAATGGAACAATAAACAGGTACGATGCTGCTTCTATCATATTAGCATAAGCAACGAGAAACATAGTTATTACCGTATTTGTAGAGAGTCTTTGAAACGAGAAGCTGGAGAGAGAGATTCGCAATGAATCGAACTAAAGAATAGCTTGAAATAAATAACGAACCAATGCAACAATAAACAGGTACGATGCTGCTTCTATCATATTAGCATAAGCAACGAGAAACATAGTTATTACCGTATTTGTAGAGAGTCTTTGAAACGAGAAGCTGTAGAGAGAGATCGCAATGAATCGAACTAAAGAATAGTTGAAATAAATAACGAACCAATGGAACAATAAACAGGTACGATGCTGCTTCTATCATATTAGCATAAGCAACGAGAAACATAGTTATTACCGTATTTGTAGAGAGTCTTTGAAACGAGAAGCTGTGGAGAGAGATTCGCAATGAATCGAACTAAAGAATAGCTTGAAATAAATAACGAACCAATGGAACAATAAACAGGTACGATGCTGCTTCTCTCATATTAGCATAAGCAACGAGAAACATAGTTATTACCGTATTTGTAGAGAGTCTTTGAAACGAGAAGCTGTAGAGAGAGATTCGCAATGAATCGAACTAAAGAGTAGCTTGAAATAAATAACGAACCAATGGAACAATAAACAGGTACGATGCTGCTTCTATCATATTAGCATAAGCAACGAGAAACATAGTTATTACCGTATTTGTAGAGAGTCTTTGAAACGAGAAGCTGTAGAGAGAGATTCGCAATGAATCGAACTAAAGAGTAGCTTGAAATAAATAACGAACCAATGGAACAATAAACAGGTACGATGCTGCTTCTATAATATAAGCAACGAGAAACATAGTTATTACCGTATTTGTAGAGAGTCTTTGAAACGAGAAGCTGTAGAGAGAGATTCGCAATGAATCGAACTAAAGAATAGCTTGAAATAAATAACGAACCAATGGAACAATAAACAGGTACGATGCTGCTT